>NW_025534017.1:0-195000 GCF_020615455.1 Coregonus clupeaformis | reverse complement strand
CTCGTCGGCGCGCTGGACAGGGTCGGAGTGGACTGGTCCCGCGCTGTCAGCCTGGCTACAGATGGTGCGCCCTCAATGATCGGGAAAAAAGCAGGCGTTGTGACAAAGTTCAGAGAGAAAGTGCAATCTGCAAATGGAGGACGTGATTTTTTGACTTTTCACTGTATTTTGCACCAGGAGGCTTTGTGTTGCAAGTCATTAAAGATGGATAACGTCATGAAGGTGGTCATCCAAACTGTTAATTTAATCAGATCCAGAAGCCTGAATCACCGTCAGTTTGACAGCCTTCTCAGAGAGAAAGACCACATCTATAAATCTCTTTCAGATTTATGTTTATATGTTTTTATGTTGATGTGCTATTGTTTTTAATTGATTTTATTTTATTTGTATATTTAACCTATTCTTGCACTTGTTTGGGGAACAGGATTTCATTATTTTTATCTACATTTCTGCCTGAGAAATGACACCCTGATATAATTCTGTGATCTGTGAAACAGTTCTGTTAATCACTGAGGCATTGTGTGTTTGTGTGTTCTTTTTCTTTAGAATTTTCAAATAAACTTGACGTGTTTTATGATTAATAGTGATGTTGTGCTTGTACTATTTTGGACACACTGTCCTCAGGCTCCAGCTTTATGTTGTATGTTGATCGTATTAAAACAAAGAAAACAATCTGAAGTTGTTGTTTTTAAGTTATATATACCATGATTTTTCCGGTCCGGCCCACTTGGGAATAGATTTTCCTCCATGTGGCCCCTGAGCTAAAATGAGTTTGACACCCCTGGCTTAAGAGAACCTGGGCACAAGCATCCCACTGGGCACAGATGTCAATTCAACTTCTATTCCATGTTGAAATGACGTGGAAACAATGTTGATTCAACCAGTGTGTGCCCAGTGGGATGTTGCTTACTGACTGACTGTGAGTGCACTCATGTTGTCTGCTGACCAATAAGGAAAGACTTTATAGTCAGAACATAAAGACTAGCAAGCATTGCTCTGTACTGTAGCTGTTTGATGCAGAAATGGAAGGAGAAGCTATTTCCCCACTTACTGTATGTGTGCTGACAAAGCTTACTACAACTCACAGCTCTACTGAAAGGAGTGTATTTCATCTGACCATGAGTTTAAAAAAGAAAAGAAAAACCAGCCTACCTTAAAGCTTGTCTTGTGAAAATCTAAGTTACAGAACGTACAGGCTCCTAGCATCCTTCACACTGTATTTGTTTCAGGAAATCAACATTGACCGGAAGCAATATTGTTGTAGTATCACAGACAAATCACTGCTCAGACACACACACACACACACACACACACACACACACACACACACACACACACACACACATTGATTTAGGCAGTAGGCTAGGCACCACTTGGTCACATAGGCAACTAACTTATCTAGGTCATATCAATTTATCATGCCAATGTCAAAAATGCATCATGATGACAAGTGATTTACAGTGTAGAGTGCATGACAGCCTGATAAATATTCTATCAATATCAGGATTGCACCCAATTACAGCACCTGTCAATGTATATATACGCCTAGACTAGGCTACTGTATTTAATTGGTTTTCTAGGTTGGTTTATCAATCACAACCAACTTCTTATTAGATATGACAATGGTAGCCTACTAAACAAAGGCAAAGGAGAGGTTCTGGTGGCAAGTTGGTGATATCAGCTCGCGTAACAAGGTAAATGTTGACAAAGGATAAGCGCTTACCTGTCGTAACTCCATCGACTGTATGACATGCTCCTGTTGCTGCTAACTCCTTCCATGACTTCTACGGGGTGTTGCTAAATAGGGTTCAACGTGACAGGAAAATAAATAATGGGTTTAGATATCACGCCGAGATTTCCCACCAGTTCTAGCGTTTCCTCCTCGAACGAATGGGAGTTGAGATATGGTGCACAGGGATTCACTTTCTATAGGCTATACCATTTGGAATGAGAAGGGAAAAAATCAGTGCGCGCAAGTTGACAAGCTTGTCAATAATTTGACGAATGCATTGGTTGCTCCTTTGGTTGCGCGCACGAAGCCATCTCCCCATGTATTTCGATTAAATACATCATCGTGTAATTTTTACATCACAACGAGCAAAAACATCACATTTCACTTGTATTTCATTAAAATATGTATCATCTCCATCCTCTGTAACAGTATCCCCCAGATTGTAACGACCGTTGGTCTCATCTGGTGATGATGTTGGAAAGGTGCAGCATTGTGGTCCTCTGTAGCTCAGCTGGTAGAGCATGGCGGTGTAACGCCAAGGTAGTGGGTTCGATCCCCGGGACCACCCATACGTAAAAATGTATACACGCATGACTGTAAGTCGCTTTGGATAAAAGCGTCTGCGAAATGGCATATTATTATTATTGTGATTTGAATTATTATCTCCATTTGTTGGCCTGCCATTCATACCATCATTATTTAATTATTCATGGACAGTTTTGAACTCCTTGGGCATGATTGATAGCCTACACATGCTTATATATTCATGTTTTTTTTCTGGTTGCAATGAGAATGAAATATCATTTTCAGGCATATACAAGTGGTCAGAGTTATCTGTTGATATTACTTGGCCTTCCGGGGAGACATACCTTCTGTAAAACTGTCTTTGCTTCAGAAAATCAACATTGACCGAAAGCAATGCCTTAATAACACAGAGAAATCACTGCTTCTGTACACACAGACACACACACACACGTGCGTACACACACACATTTTTCTAACAAAATCAAATATATGTATTAACACTGATTGACAACATAAGCCAGTTACAGAAAGCATGGGTTGAATCTTTTTGGGTTGTGTCTGGAGGTGTTTGGCACATAGGCTTATTATTGCCTTTAATACAACTTGTTGACCCTGAATCCCTTGAACTCTCCTTGATGGCTCAGAGGGGGAGAGAGAGAGAGATGTGATGAATGCCTGACAGCCAATGTCCCTTAGGATTGGCCTTGAAGTTCACTTAGCAAAGGCATTGAAAAAGTAGAGTGATAGTTGCCAATTCGGAGCAGTCATATAGTTCAAACTAGAACATAATTACACTGAACAAAAATGTAAACGCAACATGCAACTATTTCAAAGATTTTACTGAGATACAGTTCATATAAGGAAATCAGTCAATTGAAATAAATTCATTAGGCCTTAATCTATGGATTTCACATGACTGGGCAGCCAATCAGAATGAGGTTTTCCCCACAAAAGGGCTTTATTACAGACACAAATACTCCTCAGCACCTGTGTAATGATCATGCTGTTTAATCAGCTTCTTGATATGCCACACCTGTCAGGTGGATGGATTATCTTGGCAAAGGAGAAATCATCACTAACAGGGATATAAACAAATTTGTGCACATTTGAGAGAAATTAGCTTTTTGTGCGTATGGAAAATTTCTGGGATTTGTTTTTTCAGCTCATGAAACATGGGACTAACACTTTACATGTTGCGTTTATATTTTTGTTCAGTGTATATAGCCCACTCCTGCCAAGGCCAAGCCCAACTCATAAGATTTCACAACATTTCTAACAGCACAGTAGGATTGAAAGAGAGTGTGCGGATGAATAAAGAGGTCCCTCATTATGAGGTACATTGAAAGTTCACACAAAAAGCTGTGTCAGTTACAAGAAAGAGGTAAATACATATAATGGTCATCAGATTTTCTAAAGCAGCTGGTTTGGATGCCTGCCTTCTGGACTGTGACTTTGAGCCAAATGCAAAGCAAGATCTTTCTTTGGGACATTGAGAGGGATTGGGATTCGCCTAGGAAGTGTGGATGAGTGGACACCCTCCCTTTCTCCTGCCAAACCCCAGTGTCAATGGATAGACGCTATGAGGGGGGAGGCGGTGGGCCTTGGCAGTCTCAATAGGGGTCCCTCAGAGGCATGGTGAATCAGACCCAAACTCAATAGACAAAGGGGTTGACTCCCTGACAACTGGGACAGGCAGCTCAGACAAACCGTGAGAGTTTGGGGATGTGCAGTAGCCCACTGAGTCATGACTTTAAAAAACACGAGGCAGCTGGGAAATTGTGTCCCAGTGAACGGTTGAGATTATACAATGTCTTGTAACCTTTCCAAAGAAATCTCCCATTCCCTCCAGAGAAACTCAGCATGACTACTGATTGATGATGGTGCTGGTGAACGAGGAACAGAATTCTCTTTGATTTAATTAGGTGATTTGCAGTAATAAAGGGTGCCATTGAAATCCTTGTCCTTATTAGTGCCCACATTTTAGGCTTTTGAATACAGTAGAGTGAGTCAGCAAAACACAGGTGGAGGGTATGAAACCAAGTGGTAACCAAGTGGATGCAGAAATCCATTAAGAGTGTCACTCAAACATAAAATGCCTACAACAACATGATATTTGTGTATTTTGTCTCATGTTGATGTGTGGGCTTTCATTACTATTCAATTCTGAGTTTTCAAGATGGGGTTCTAGTTTGAACCATGTTAAAAGACAAGGAATATCATGCACCATCATCAATGATACGTCCAATCGACAGTTTTACGAATTTAAGAGGCACCGCACTTCCCAACATATATCCTATCTCGTCTCCCTCTAGTGTAGACAATGACAGAGAACAAATCAAGGAACAGGAGAGAGAGAGGGAGAGAGATGACACGTGTAAGGGAATTGTGCCCTCCCAATACTTACTATTTTCTCTGTGTCCCATTCCCTTAATCTGAAATGAGAAACTGTAGTATAGCTATGCTCCGACCCTCTCGCCTCACATTTGTGGTGGAGCTGATAATCACTGCAGCAGATAGTAGCTGGACATCACTGAGCACACACACAACTGTTGGTGTCACACCTTTGGATGAACCACATGAATGTGTGTGCGCAAGCACAGTGCTTGCAGTTGTGTGTACATGTGGGAGAGATGCAGTATACATCACTGTGTGTTCATCTCTACAATGGAAACCCTGAGGGCAAAACAGACTGTAATGTTCCGTGATACTTCGGTGAGAAGAACTGGAGTTATTCACCCAGAATTGCTGCATTGTCTGAGATCTCTACTCCTCTCCCTGCTTCAGTCTTGCACCTTCAGAGCCCTGCACATCCTCTTCTCTGAGTACAGTACCTGAGTTCCTCTGACTGGAGTATAAATGTGGTTGAGACAGCAGCCAGGTGGATGTCGTATACTGTACAGTAGTATGCATGAGGAGGATCCATCTCTCTGTGCATCCATAGCTGCTCTGTATTAAAGTAACAAGATACTGTTGTGCTGCCAGTAAGGCACAGAAAATTAAGGACATCCTAAGGTCTCCCTCCCTCCCTTCCCTCTGTGTATTTGATCAAAGGCCTGGAGTTGAGCAGAGGTCTACAGCCAACTGAGACATATCTCCAGATACAGCCTTTCATGCATTATTTATCTGAGAATTAAGGGGGAAATGTCTCCTGAGCCCAACTGCCGCCTGGTCTAAGCCTTGCTTTCATTTCTGCCAGCAGATAGAAATGAATGAGATCCAGTTGATGAAAATAATGTCCTCTGCGTGACTTTTTAGAAGCCATAACAGATCCAACCTAACTCCACAAATATCACCAGAAATGATTTGACAGCCGTGGGTTACAGAGGCCCAGCAGTGACAAATGTGTGCCCCCTGTGTCTCTGACTTTCTCTTTCTAGGTACAGAGACCCTGGCCTGCAGTGACAAAGCTCTCTCTGACTTGTGTAGTGACTGTGTAGATTGCTACAGATGCTATGAATGAGTCCAAGCATAATGTGAGTGGATTGCCATTGCATCTGTTCCCCAGTCAATACAATAATTTAGATAATGTAGAACCAGTCAAATGACTTACTACTACAGCTCATCTTGACTTCCAGTAGCCTACACAGCAGACGTTCAGAGGCTATGTATTCAGACTCATGCACCACATTACGTAGGATTTCTCCAGTATTCAGCCGTAGCAGTCAGAATTATACATTGTATGGTTATTTGGTGACAAAGCCAGGTAGAATGGTTATAGCATTTAAATGACTGTGTTTGACTTGAGTGCACTACACACTGTATTGTTCCCAGCCCAGCAACACCACGCAGATGACTCAGAGTTAAGGCCACCGTGAACACACAGCCAAAAGTAGGAATTATCTTCAAGGGTTCTTTCAAACCAAATCTCACAGTGATCCTCTCGATTTATGAGACATTTGTGCAGGGTGCTATGGCAACCATGGCCCTGTCCCGCTATCTCCCCTCCAGAGTTGTGTGTTACATTCTGGAGCCGGCTAATCAGAGGTGAAGAATTGAAGTGCTGCCTGACGTCTGACCCCATATTTCTGCCGTGATGATGGAGATGACCAGAATAACATGACCCTCAGCCAGAGGTGAACCACAGGTCACACTTACCCTCCATACAAGAACACATCTCTTCCTGTTAGACAGACCCAGCTGGAAGACAATAAGCTTTAGTAGAATGAGTTAAATCACTAATAAGATAGAGACGTTTTCACGCAGACAGTTTAGAGGTGGTGTTAATGTTGGAATGTTATTAGTGAAGATATTAGTGGTCCATCCTCATTATGACAACAGGTGTTCAGTGGGTCTAAAAGAATGGAGTCTTCTCATCTTATTCCTCTTAGATTGGATACATCCATTTTCTCAAAGGAATATCTGCCAACACAACTGTTATTGTTCAACCTCTCTTCACAAAACAAGGTCAACAATATATGAAGTTCACCAAATACAGGACTTCTCGGAAAACAAAAAACAGAAGGAATATTCTCTATTATAGTTGGCTGAATGACAGATTTTATTATAGCACCAGAAGCTATACATGGGGCAAGGGGCATGGACGTGAAAAGAAAAACAATAGAATGAATTTAATGTACTGTACATAAAGTCTGCCAAAAGAGGGGAGGTGGTACTTTCAGACTCCACCAGTGAGCAGAACACATGATTCTGTGACCGAATCCTTGACCTAGAGAACAGTGAAGACCCAAACCTTGACCACAATCCACCCTCCCAGTAGGTCAGGTGGGCTGAGTGGAGGTGCTCAGCCAACACATTGGTTGACATTTGCAGTATGGGCATTGGGCAAGGTAGTGGGGAATGGTCAAGGAAAATGTGTCACCAACACCAAGAACTCTTGGAAGATTAGTCCATATGAGGACTAAATAAGATCCTAATCAAATCAAATCAAAACCACCAGAGGAGGAAAGGTTCTGGACCACAGGTTGGTCAAGAACCAATGTAGCAAATGTAGGCCTAGAGTCTTCATCAGTTCAAAACCAGCTAAGGGAATTATACATTCCTCTTTACATATACACACAGCTGTGCTGTGAGAGCATATTCACTTACAAACATATAAAAAATACTTGTCAACTAGTTTGATAAGAAAATAATGTATAAAAGTATAAAGTAAAAACATTTAATCAAGTCCATCAAATAATCACTTTCATCTTTTTCTTTTTGTCTTATATTACATGATGATATAACTACAATAGTTCATTGGTTTCTATTAAGCAGAAATACAGATCATATGGAAAATGATGACAAGACAACAGAATGTGTGAATTGTCTTGATGTTAACTTTAAAGGTGAGAGGTCAGGTGATGTAATGGCAATGATGTAACCTCCATGTGACTGTGGGAGTCATGGAAATAGCTCCAAACTGGCCCAGAGTCACACCAATAACCTTGGAGAGAACATGAACACATCTCCATGAATCATTGAAGGCGGTGTGTAACAAACAACCATGTCATTGGAATGAAGTTACAGTTTGTTTAGAAGTGAGCTTCAACAGCTCAATACCTCTTTCTACTTTAAGTAATACCTATGTTCCAAAAGAGAGCCAAATAGATGAAAGAAAAATCAATGTTCAAACTGAAAGGGATTGATTTTAAAAGATATGTCAGAGAGGAGCATTTCTGAAACTGGTTTTCTAATAACATCATTATCAGTGAGGTACATAAATACTACCCATGGTCTCTTGTGCACTGCTTGTCAAATATTTAAAATATGAAGAGTTTAAAATGTTTAATTCTGATTAGGCCAACCTGACTCTGAGATAGTCAACAACAGGTAAGAGTCAGAGAAGAGTTGAACAACTAAATAAATAAAACAGGTTTGATATCATGGAATTAGAAGCCTCGGATATAAACCTTACAATGCAAATACAGTAAACATTCCATATTTGGCCACTGAGATGAGTACAGAATCCATAGACATAGAAATGGATCCGCTGCCGACGCTGGAAAGTTAAGTCGTCATAATAACTTTAGGGCTATCTAGGTATATACTGTACAGTGTACATACAGTGGGGGAAAAAAGTATTTAGTCAGCCACCAATTGTGCAAGTTCTCCCACTTAAAAAGATGAGAGAGGCCTGTAATTTTCATCATAGGTACACGTCAACTATGACAGACAAATTGAGGGAAAAAAATCCAGAAAATCACATTGTAGGATTTTTAATGAATTTATTTGCAAATTATGGTGGAAAATAAGTATTTGGTCACCTACAAACAAGCAAGATTTCTGGCTCTCACAGACCTGTAACTTCTTCTTTAAGAGGCTCCTCTGTCCTCCACTCGTTACCTGTATTAATGGCACCTGTTTGAACTTGTTATCAGTATAAAAGACACCTGTCCACAACCTCAAACAGTCACACTCCAAACTCCACTATGGCCAAGACCAAAGAGCTGTCAAAGGACACCAGAAACAAAATTGTAGACCTGCACCAGGCTGGGAAGACTGAATCTGCAATAGGTAAGCAGCTTGGTTTGAAGAAATCAACTGTGGGAGCAATTATTAGGAAATGGAAGACATACAAGACCACTGATAATCTCCCTCGATCTGGGGCTCCACGCAAGATCTCACCCCGTGGGGTCAAAATGATCACAAGAACGGTGAGCAAAAATCCCAGAACCACACGGGGGGACCTAGTGAATGACCTGCAGAGAGCTGGGACCAAAGTAACAAAGCCTACCATCAGTAACACACTACGCCGCCAGGGACTCAAATCCTGCAGTGCCAGACGTGTCCCCCTGCTTAAGCCAGTACATGTCCAGGCCCGTCTGAAGTTTGCTAGAGTGCATTTGGATGATCCAGAAGAGGATTGGGAGAATGTCATATGAAACCAAAATATAACTTTTTGGTAAAAACTCAACTCGTCGTGTTTGGAGGACAAAGAATGCTGAGTTGCATCCAAAGAACACCATACCTACTGTGAAGCATGGGGGTGGAAACATCATGCTTTGGGGCTGTTTTTCTGCAAAGGGACCAGGACGACCCGTGTAAAGGAAAGAATGAATGGGGCCATGTATCGTGAGATTTTGAGTGAAAACCTCCTTCCATCAGCAAGGGCATTGAAGATGAAACGTGGCTGGGTCTTTCAGCATGACAATGATCCCAAACACACCGCCCGGGCAACGAAGGAGTGGCTTCGTAAGAAGCATTTCAAGGTCCTGGAGTGGCCTAGCCAGTCTCCAGATCTCAACCCCATAGAACATCTTTGGAGGGAGTTGAAAGTCCGTGTTGCCCAGCGACAGCCCCAAAACATCACTGCTCTAGAGGAGATCTGCATGGAGGAATGGGCCAGAATAACAGCAACAGTGTGTGAAAACCTTGTGAAGACTTACAGAAAACGTTTGACCTGTGTCATTGCCAACAAAGGGTATATAACAAAGTATTGAGAAACTTTTGTTATTGACCAAATACTTATTTTCCACCATAATTTGCAAATAAATTCATTAAAAATCCTACAATGTGATTTTCTGGAGAAAAAAAATCTCATTTTGTCTGTCATAGTTGACGTGTACCTATGATGAAAATTACAGGTCTCTCTCATCTTTTTAAGTGGGAGAACTTGCACAATTGGTGGCTGACTAAATACTTTTTTCCCCCACTGTACTTGTATACATGTTATGTTCATATTTTTCAAACCAAACTCATCAACCTTACACGCTGTACTGTGGCGATTTAATAAGTCATTAGAAATGCGCTTTCAAAATCACAACAAATTTCACTTATGTACAGTAGCGGATTAGCACATGGAAGTAAAAACGGATATGGTATGACATACACAAAGCTTCATAAGATCATCTCTTTCTCTATTCTGATGAGAAACTGGTAACTAACAAACCTCTCATTGACATTCTGGATATATATATTTCTCATTCAATCTCGGCAGAAAGTACAAATGTCACTACAAGGCAAGAAAAAGTCCTTCAGAATACAAAAAATTATATTGTTTAGCTGATTTAAGAGGCAATGTTTAGTGTTAGGACTTTCTCATATGAATTTGATTAATGTTGAAGGTCAAGTGGTGTTTTTTTAACATTTGGCGTTGTCAGTTTCTTCTAGAAGTGAAGTCCGGGAGCGGGGTGGGGGGTAGCAGTTCCTGGTAGCTACCACAGGAGTCATGCACGTGGAGAAGGCAGCGCTCAGCCATCCATACAGGATGTCATGTCAGGCAGGGGGCGGGGACTGGTGACAGTAGCTGGGTGAGTGACAGTGATAAGGCCCACTCAGACGATCACACAATGACAGCCACTCTTGTCCTTTTCTTTCCGCGTGGGTTCTGGCGAGGGTGGGCATTCCTGTTCCTGGAATTTCCTGTGAGGAGAAAGTGCATTATTACATTATGAGTAAGCAGAGATAGAAGGATTCTAACAAAATAATCTGACTCATAACATCATAAAGCAACAATTGTTTTGTTCTGCCTTTGAAAAAACTATAATTAATTGCATTCAGTGTAGGTGAGATCACATCCTGTAGTTGTCTTCATAGAAATGGTATTCCTTTACTTCTACAGATAGATCATTGACATTAGGGCGTTCTCACATATGAGATTCGGTACCCTGGTTCAGTTTTCTGGAGCATTTGTGAGAATTCTACAGAATACATTTTGATTTCACAAGACCTGAAAATAACAGTTTCAGGGTGTAATTAGCAAGACGCACATTCTACATCAGTGTTTTCCAAACCTGGTCCTCCATTACCCCCAACAGTACAAATGTTTATTGTAACCCTGGACAAGCACACCTGATTCAACTTGTTAACTAATCATCAAGCCCTCAATGAGTTGAATGAGGTGTGTTTGTCAAGGGCTACATTGAAACTGTGTTCTGTTTGGGGTACTCGAGGACCAGGGTTGGGAAACACTGTTCTACATGATGTCAGCAAGCTAGCTTGTTTGCAACGAGCAAAAAAGTTCCACGCGACTCGCACTGCCGTGTCAATACCTGGTCCTCTAGTCCTAGATCTTGGACCCGCTACTGACGCAGGACCAGGATTCGTTTCAGCTAGGGTTAGTTTCTGTTTCACACATGCTTTATAGCTCAGATCACGGTACCAAACGTTCCAGGGTCCGGATCATAAGCGGCAGGTAGCTTAGTGGTTAAGAGCGTTGTGCCAGGAACCAAAAGGTCGCTGGTTCTAATCCCCGAGCCGACTAGGTGAAAAATCTGTCGATGTGCCCTTGAGCAAGGCACTTAACCCTAATTGCTCATGTAAGTCGCTCTGGATAAGAGCGTCTGCTAAATGACTAAAATGTAAAATAGGCGGATATGTGAAAGTGCCCTTAGTTACATTCCATGTGGAAGTATTGCATAAAGCACCTTTAAAATGTACCTGAGAAAGACAGACTAGTGCCAGTGAAGGAACAAAAGCTGAAACTACTTATTTCCTTCAACCCATTGTCACTGTATTCAGTATAGTAGGGTTGTGCTGCCACCTACAGTCAGTAATGAATCTAAACAACTCTACAGTCAGTAATGAATTCAACCACCTGATTACTCTAACCAACTCTACAGTCAGTAATGAATCCAACCACCTGATTACTCTAACCAACTCTACAGTCAGTAATGAATCCACCTACCTGATTACTCTAACCAACTCTACAGTCAGTAATGAATCCCCCTACCTGATTACTCTAACCAGCTCTACAGTCAGTAATGAATCCCCCTACCTGATTACTCTAACCAACTCTACAGTCAGTAATGAATCCACCTACCTGATTACTCTAACCAACTCTACAGTCAGTAATGAATCCCCCTACCTGATTACTCTAACCAGCTCTACAGTCAGTAATGAATCCACCTACCTGATTACTCTAACCAGCTCGTGGAAAGCCTGGTCTACATTCATACGGATTTTGGCTGAGGCCTCCATATACGTCACCTTGAGCTGTCTGGCCAGCTGCTGGCCCTCTTCCTGGGTCACCTGAGGGACGAAACAGGCGCAGGGATACATCTTAGATAAATAGCATGTGCTCTTTTGCATCACCCTGTGCCCCAGCTGGTGAAGGTTTCGCTTTAGGACCAATTGAGTGGTTTCAAATGATCAAACTCTGCCATCTGGGACACAAGGTGATGCCAAACGAACGCGCCCATACATTTTATCACACAGCAGCAGAGAGAGCGAGAACCCCCCTAACATATGACCATTGACAAAACACAAGAATCAGGACACTAGTGACATCTGCTGGTGAGGTTGAGAAACGCATGGGTCAGAGGGTTCACATCCAACTCCTACTGTATACCAGCCAAGACTGGGTCACTAAGAAATATGTAAACAATACAGCGAATGTATGACATTACATTTTCACATGCAAATAGCACCTGATTTCTATGTGCTTAGCTAGAATATTGTTGCTTCTGGTCCGTCCTAAACTATTACGACAAGATTAGAGACCAGGGCCCGTATCCACAAAGCATCTCAGTGTAGGAATGCTGATCTAGGATCAGTTTAGCCTTTTAGTTCATAATAAATAAGATTGTATGCCAGATCCTAGATCAGCACTCCTACTCTGAGACACTTTGTGCATACGGGCCCAGACCTCATTACAAAATAATTTATTCTACTGAACTAAAACAGCTGAACCCATTGATTTGCCAGTAATGGGTAGAATTGAATCATACTCCTCAACCAATATATTAAAGCCCACATTTAGACTAATTCATTTGAATGAATCATATTGAGTTATCAATTCTAACATTATATTCAGTCAATAAAAACAATTATGACAGTAATTGGTGTGATCAATGCATTTCTGTTTGATCAGATGAGAGAATGTGTTTTATTCCAGCAGGTGACAGTGTAGAGTCATGTGGGAAAGTGAACTGCAGCTGAATGCCAATAAAGGCCACAGAATGAGCCCTCTCCTTTTCACACCCTCCCTCCCTCCTCCTTTCCTCCGTCCCACAATGTTTTTGTTGGTCTCCTTCTCTTTGTCTACCCAAATAGCTCCAGCCACCACCACCACTATCCATTTTCCAATTTCAAAATGTAAATTATAAATCTTGCACATTTTTAAAGCTTGTTGCTTTATAATTACTTTCCTCACATCACCCTAACATGTATGTGTATTTACATTGTAGGCCTCTGGGCGTTAGGAGGACTGCTACTCACCTGTCTCTGGAGCTCCAGATCTGCTTTATTGCCTACAAGGATCATGGGAAATTCATCACGATCTTTGACTCTGAGGATCTGTCTTTGGAATTTGTAGATTTCTTCAAAGCTGTGAAACATAAAGCACACAGCATCACTAGATGCCCCCAGTAAACTCTACACATTACCCAGCCAGAAGGGAGCTTGATTACAACTACAAACTGTTACATAGAGCTCAGAGATGAAGATAAAGCTGAGATAAAGCTGGTGCCTCTGTGGTCCTCCCAGGAATGTTGCCTCGCAGTCACACAAATTAACCCCCCTGCCCTCCCCTCCCCTTCCCCACAGCACCCAAGCAGATGGGGTCAACGTCTCTGTGAATCAGACAGGGTGGGTGAAGGGTGAAGAGGGGTGCACAGAGAGAGAAGTCAATGAACTCCTGTGGTGCTGCATGCCTTAATGTTCCAGAAATGTTTGCATGAACATTGTAGTAAAGCCTTGGTGAACTTGTGAGCAGCCTCAGTACAGGCTTGCCTGCCTTCCATTGACCAGGGAGGGGTAGCCCTAAGCAGGTCTGTCCCTTTAAGCAGAGCTTTGCTCCCCGTTGACTTGAAAGGGTTTTAGCGTAATTCAAATATCATGCTAACTTTTTGAACCAAACGGCATACATAAAAATATCCCCCAGAGAGAAAGGGAAACAGAATGTAACCACAAACCCAGGAGTGCATTCTAGTGAATGGCCGATGTCGGGCAGCTTAGCTAGCACATAGTAAACGTGGAGAGACTTGACTAACATAAACGGAGGAAGGAAAGACTGTTTACAGCATAAACACAGGGAGAGAGGGGACCCTGAGGGGGGGGGGGGCTGAAACAAACCACCATCACATTGCTGTACAGGGACCAGGGGGGTGACAAGGGCCCAAAGACTTCCCACCACAACACTACAGGACAGCACATATAGAGGGGATCCATTCATTCTCATCTGGGTGATTTAATGCAGGGTTTTTACACAGAAAACCAAAGCCTTTGAAAAGAGGTGGATGTTCAAAGAGAGGTATATGAGAGAGGTAGAAGATGAGAACAAAAGAGAATGACGAAAACAGGTCGGCGAGAACGGAAGTGTGAGAGAACATGAGAGAGTGAGTGAGAGAGAGAGGAGCAGGCAGACAGACAGAGAAAGAGAGAGATAGACAAAGAGAGAGAGAAGCGTACACCAAGAGAGGAGCAAACAGAGAGAGAGAGAGAGAGAGAGAGGGAGAGAGAGAGTGAGAAAAGCGCAGACAGAGATATGTGCAGACAGAGAGAGGCGCAGACAGATAGAGAGAGGCAGCATGGGGGCGGCACGTGACTGTGTTGTCACTCACCTTCCTCTGTCAGTGACTGAGAAGACAAGCAGGAAGCCCTCCCCTGTCCTCATGTATTGTTCTCTCATGGCTCCAAACTCTTCCTGTCCGGCCGTGTCCAGGACTAACAAACACAGGGACAGTCACGTTAGACACACACACACACACACACACACACACACACACACACACACACACACACACACACACACACACACACACACACACACACACACACACACACACACAGTAGTACCTCTCCTGAAAAAGGTGCTGTACAAAACTAAACCCTCCAAGATGAGAACTGTCATCTCCTGTGAAGGCTGGTGTTTCTCAATGAACATTAGTGTTGTGGTCAGATTTCTCCTGTTTGTTTACAGGCTGAGGGTCTATACTTACTGTCAAGCCGGGCCGCCCTCTCGTCAATGACACACTGTTTTGTATACGAGTCTTCAATCGTGGGATCATAGTCAGTGACAAAGTAGGACTGGGGAGAGAAAGAGGGAGAGAGAAAGAGAGAGAGAGAGAGAGAGAAAGAGAGAGAGAGAAAGAGAGAGAGAGAAAGAGAGAGAGTGAACATGGTGTTCAGTAAGGACTGAGGAGACAGACAGCAGAGAAGGCAGAGAGATAAACAACCAGCATTGGGCTTCTATAGAGTAAACACTCCATCCACTTGTGTTGTTCAGTAACTCGTTGACCTCTACATTACTATGCAGCATGCAGGAGGTAAACACATAATCCTGGCCCGTGTGTTGTGAAAGCCAGGGTAAATACGGACTCACATAACATAACCACTCCACTGTTTCTGAGGGCCACAGGAAAAAGAGGTCATCTGGAGTGTTCATGACCAAAACACTGCTAATGTCAATGACACATCTGTCGTCACCGTTTCAACAATGACACTAATTAGCCGTCTTCCAGAGGCTGGTAATGAAGCAGTGACTGGGACTGCCTGTCTGTCTCCAATGTGAGCAGGAGGCTCGGAGTAGGTAGAGACAGGGCTTGAAGCCATGCATTTTATTATATTTTCTCTGCATGTTTTGTAGGTCTTTTCTGTGGGACTAGTTAAGTGAGAGCTGAGAACGACATACAAAGCCTGTCCTATATCAGAGTGGAACACAGTGCACTGGCTGCATGTGGACAGGAGGGGTGTACTCATTGCTGAGCACAACATTACATCACTACAGGTAAAAATATATTTACATTTTAGTCATTTAGCAGATGCTCTTATCCAGAGCGACTTACAGGAGCAATTAGGGTTAAGTGCCTTGCTCATGGGCACAGACAGCTTTTTCACCTAGTAGGCTCGGGGATTCGAACCACCAACCTTTTGGTTACTGGCCCAGCGCTCTTAACCGCTAGGCTACCATGAATAAAATAGCCTAAATTTGTTTAAATGCATGAAACATCTTTCCATTTTCCTTTTAAACAAACTATTGTGACAGGAGTGGCTCTAATCTGGTAGTGGATGAAATCAGTGTATGTGTATTGATTCATGGCACGTGGCCACCTACTTGACTGTGAAAAATATGCAATGCCTTTTTCAGTTAATCCACTGACGTAGATGGAAATATACTGCCTTCTCTCCCTGCCTCTTTCTCTCCCTCAATATACCCCTCTTTCTTCCTACCTACTCCACACACTCTCTAACTCTCTCTCCATATTTCTCCCTTGCACACATAAACTTGCCTCTTCCCATACTATTAGTCTCTCCCTCACATGAACTCGTTCCTTCTCTCTCCACATGCCTCTCCCTCTCCCCCCATACCTCTCCCTCTCCCCCATGCCTCTCCCTCTCTCCCCCATGTCTCTCCCGCTCTCCCTCATGCCTCTCCCTCTCTCTCCCATGCCTCTCCCTCTCTCCCCATGCCTCTCCCTCTCTCCCCATGCCTCTCCCTCTCTCCCCCATGCCTCTCCCTCTCTCCCCCATGCCTCTCCCTCCCCCCCATGCCTCTCCCTCTCTCCCCCATGCCTCTCCCTCTCTCCCCCATGCCTCTCCCTCTCTCCCCCATGCCTCTCCCTCTCTCCCCCATGCCTCTCCCTCTCTCCCCCATGCCTCTCCCTCTCTCCCCCATGCCTCTCCCTCTCTCCCCCATGTCTCTCCCGCTCTCCCTCATGCCTCTCCCTCTCTCCCATGCCTCTCCCTCTCTCCCCATGCCTCTCCCTCTCTCCCCATGCCTCTCCCTCTCTCCCCCATGCCTCTCCCTCTCTCCCCCATGCCTCTCCCTCCCCCATGCCTCTCCCTCTCTCCCCCATGCCTCTCCCTCTCTCCCCCATGCCTCTCCCTCTCTCCCCATGCCTCTCCCTCTCTCCCCCATGCCTCTCCCTCTCTCCCCCATGCCTCTCCCTCTCTCCCCCCATGCCTCTCCCTCTCTCCCCCATGCCTCTCCCTCTCTCCCCCCATGCCTCTCCCTCTCTCCCCATGCCTCTCCCTCTCTCCCCCATGCCTCTCCCTCTCTCCCCATGCCTCTCCCTCTCTCCCCATGCCTCTCCCTCTCTCCCCATGCCTCTCCCTCTCTCCCCCATGCCTATCCCTCTCTCCCCATGCCTCTCCCTCCCCCCATGCCTCTCCCTCTCTCCCCCCATGCCTCTCCCTCTCTCCCCATGTCTCCCTCTCTCCCCCATTCCTCTCCCTCTCTCCCCATTCCTCTCCCTCTCTCCCCATGCCTCTCCCTCTCCCCATGTCTCCCTCTCTCTCCCATGCCTCTCCCTCTCTCCCCATGTCTCCCTCTCTCCCCCATGCCTCTCCCTCTCTCCCCATGCCTCTCCCTCTCCCCCTCCCCAGTGCCTCTCCCTCTCTCCCCCATGCCTCTCCCTCTCTCCCCATTTCTCCCTCTCTCCCCCATTCCTCTCCCTCTCTCCCCATGCCTCTCCCTCTCCCCATGTCTCCCTCTCTCCCCCATGCCTCTCCCTATGTCTCCCTCTCTCTCCCATGCCTCTCCCTCTCTCCCATGTCTCCCTCTCTCCCCCATGCCTCTCCCTCTCTCCCCATGCCTCTCCCTCTCCCCCATGTCTCCCTCTCTCTCCCATGCCTCTCCCTCTCTCCCCATGTCTCCCTCTCTCCCCCATGCATCTCCCTCTCTCCCCATGCCTCTCCCTCTCCCCCTCCCCCATGCATCTCCCTCTCTCCCCATGTCTCCCTCTCTCCCCCCATGCCTCTCCCTCTCTCCCCCATGCCTCTCCCTCTCTCCCTAGTCCTCTCTGTATGCGCTGCATGCATGCCAGCCGCCATCACGTCCACTTGGCACTGTTCAATAATTCATCAGCGGTCCTGCATATGTCTGCAGCCTGCTCTGCTGCTCCACTGCACTGCACTACACTGCTGACCACGTGCCTGCAGAGAGAAAGAGAAGAGTCTACCTGCCGCTCACACTCTCATTTCTAACCTCCAGAACTTAAGGTTCATGCTCTCCAGTCGCCACAGCCTCAGCTATAACATCAGAGTCCCACTCTCTCTCAGTCTCCTAGAGCTCTACTCTCAGTGAGCCTGTTAACCAGCAGAGACTGGCTGTTCCTCTGCCGATCTCTCTCTCTCCGTGCTGGTTCCCCTGATTGATGAGGCTGCAGTACAGTGCAGGCTCAGAGAGAGCGAGAGCGAGAGCGAGAGCGAGAGCGAGAGCGAGAGAGAGAGAGAGAGAGAGAGAGATCCAGAAACAGTGCTGGCTGTGTCCAGTAATATATGTGATGGATCATCATATGGCTCATTGGGTACATCACCATTAGCTCCATATTCAACACAGGATTCCTCCCACTGCGGGGTGAGTGACTAACTGGGACAACACAACCACAACAGCCTCCCAGGGTGGGAAGGAGCTTAGCTCACTGATCTTACCAGCACCATTCAGTCTTCACTGTATGTACAATTTGAAGATAGTTACAATTGTGTTTGTGCTATCATGCCAACTCCTTGTCACTCCTTGTCATGCTTAGCTTAACAAGGACAGCGATTGAGTTGGCAAGAGCACAAACAAATCTGGGACCAGGCTACTGAACTTCTATTGTGCTGCCTCACACCACCGTCTCCATGACAACACTAGACAGCCATCACTGCACAGACAGCTGATCCTGTCCAGAGTCCAGACTGACTGGTCAGTCGCTCAATCTGCAGGGGGTCTGAAGTCAGGTCTGCTTGGACACACACGCACACACCCCCCCACACACCTAGCCACCGACCCCCCCACAGTGGACTCTCTTTGCACGGTGTCCTGACCTTCAGTCGCACCTTAACACAGATGCCAGTGGGAACTGAAAAAAACACTCCCTGTTCAAACACTCCTGAAATGCAAATATTATACTCTCAAGTGAATTAACCAACTGCTGCAATGGTAGCTGAGCCTTTTTCATAGAATTACGTTTAATTTGAATTAAAAGCAGCTCTGCAGCAGTAACTTGGAGAGCGGCTGAGGTTAAATCCCTTTTTAACAAAACAGAGTGCTCCTGTAGTCTGACAGAGTTCAGCCAACCCTTCCATAAATTACCTCTGATCCTGTGTGCACCAATTAGACAGCCTTAGACACATTTTCCATATGAGCACCAGTGTGTGTGTGTGTGTGTGTGTGTGTGTGTGTGTGTGTGTGTGTGTGTATAGAGTAGACTATAGAGTAGAGTGTAGAGTAGAGTATAAAGCATGGTGTAGAGTAAAGTATAGAGTATAGAGTGGAGCAGAGTATAGAGTAGAGTAGAGTATAGAGTTGAGCAGAGTGTAGAGTAGAGTATAAAGCATGGTGTGTAGAGTAAAGTATAGAGTAGAGTATAGAGTAGAGCAGAGTATAGAGTAGAGCAGAGTATAGAGTAGAGCAGCGTATAGAGCATGGTGTAGAGTAAGGTGTAGAGCAGAGTATAGAGCAGAGTTTAAAGTAGAGTAGAGTGTAGAGTAGAGTATAGAGCATGGTGTGTAGAGTAAAGTATAGAGTAGAGTATAGAGTAGAGCAGAGTATAGAGTAGAGCAGCGTATAGAGCATGGTGTGTAGAGTAAAGTATAGAGTAGAGTATAGAGTAGAGCAGAGTAAAGGGTAGAGCGGAGTATAGAGTTGAGCAGCGTATACAGCATGGTGTAGAGTAAAGTATAGAGTAGAGCAGAGTATAGAGCAGAGTTTAAAGTAGAGTAGAGTATAGAGTAGAGTATAGAGTATAGTATAGAGTAGAGCAGAGTATAGAGCAGAGTTTAAAGTAGAGTAGAGTATAGAGTAGAGTATAGAGTAGAGCAGAGTGTAGAGCAGAGTATATAGTAGAGTATAGAGCAGAGTATAGAGCAGAGCAGAGTATAGAATAGAGCAGAGTACAGCAGAGTATACGGTAGAGCATAGCAAAGCAGAGCGGAGTATAGAGTAGAGTAGAGCAGAGTATAGAGCAGAGTAGCGCAGAGTATAGTGTAGAGCAGAGCGTAGAGTAGAGTATAGAGCAGAGTCTAGAGCAGAGTAGAGCAGAGTATAGAGCAGAGTCTAGAGTAGAGCGTAGAGTATAGAGCAGAGTATAGAGCAGAGTAAAGCAGAGTATAGAGTAGAGCAGAGCATAGAGCAGAGTAGAGCAGAGTATAGAGTAGAGTAGAGCAGAGTATAGAGTAGAGTAGAGCAGAGTATAGAGTAGAGCAAAGCAGAGCAGAGTATAGAGTAGAGTAGAGCGGAGTATAGAGTAGAGTAAAGCAGAGTAGAGTAGAGCGGAGTATAGAGTAGAGTAAAGCGGAGTACTGAGTAGAGCAGAGTATCGAGTAGAGCAGTGCAGAGCAGAGTATAGAGTAGAGCGGCCTTTGGCTGACGGCAGCAACCCCTACAAGCCCTCCGCTCCACTCAGCCCCAGCCACTCAGCCAGAGGGAAGGAAACTAAACCTACACACCAGCCCAGGCCAGCAAAGCCCTCTGATGTCACAGAGGAGATATTCCCCAATTCCCACCCACCTCACCCACCTACCTCCCCACCCACCCACCCACCCACTAATTTCCACTGCTGCCTTCCAGCTCCCCCCCCACCCCACCACCCACTCCACACCATGACAACATTAGCGGTCTGTTCACCATGAAAAGAGGGTCAGTGGATCCAGTCTCTCTCTGTACTGATTTAGTTAGCCTACATTGTGCTGCAGCACTGAAGAGTCGTCTCCCTAGTCCACAGCTACTATACTAACCCTGTCTGTCTCTGACTCTCTCTGATAGACAATCTAACAGATCCTGTGTTACGACTGCTGGCTGCCAGCTTCATCTCCACCAACGGGAAAACAAGGATATGTGTAGGCGTGCAATAAACGCCATGCACCCACGATGCACCCACTTCCTCACCACACAAACAGCTTACCCATGCTATATATATACTCCTTTCTATCTGAGACAGCCATCCCACTCGTTTGGGTAGCAGTAGTCTCACGTAGATTACCGTTATAGCTGATCCAGCATAAGATAAACAGCCAGAGCAAAGCACAGCCATGGATTCACCAACCAGTTCTGTGGAGGGAGGCCGGAGATTTCTCTCCAAAATACCCAAGGCGATTAATTAACAAAAACACACATATTTGAGGAAAATGGTATGCCTGCCCAGTGGATCATAATAAGTGTGAACACAGCAGACTAAGAAGAAATGGCAGCAACACAGTTAGGAGTTAATTGCCTTCCATACGTTCCCTCAATGCCCTATGAGGATTCAGAGACCTTGACTTCCAAATCAAGAGCTTGAGCTTCTCTAATGAGAAAATGTAGATTAAATGGTAGGAAAAAATGTATTATCTCTTAGAAAAATTCTGCAAACAGCTGCAACTTTATAATATCCCCCAATCCCAATACAGCTCCCCTCTCAGCCAAGCCTGACCAATTCCAGCCCCTGGTCGCGCTGACACAGCGTTAGAGAGACACACACTACGGCTGGGCCTAGGGCAGGGTAGGACCGGGACACTGTGGAGGAGAGGTCCAGTAAGGGGTAGGGGAGACGGGGTAGGGCAGTACAGGACAGGGTTTGGGGGGTAGTAGGGTCCCAAGTCCAAGTGCAGCCATTTCAATTAACAATACAGTTAAACTCAGGCCAGACCACCTAGTGTAGACTCTAGAAATAGCCAAGTCCCACCCTGTCAGTGGTCAACACCCCAGTCCTGCCTGCCAACCCTTGATAAAGATGTATGAACCAGCTACCACCACAACTTTACCTTCATTTACAGTACCTGCACAACAGCAGTCAGCCATAACACAAATAACTGCTAATCTTACATTTTTGGGAAGTATGCAGGACTTGATGACTGCATACAAATACAGGTGATGAACTGAACTTCCTTTTCATGTGCATTGATTTATGGTAGGGTTGAACGAGTACCAGCTCAAAGCAGACCCCAGTGAGGCTTGGTGCTTTAACTCCAGACCTGCTTAAGACCTCTCAGATGTTTTTATAAGTGCAGCAACAGAACTCCACCCTTGAAGTAGAGCTGTTCCGGGGATTTGCATAGTCAGGCTTTCCCTAGATTCCCCTTCATAGCTAACTGAGCTTATCATGGATGTGAATGGGGAACTGGACTGGCCCATTATACTGGCTGTTATAGGGGTTGTCTACACTAACATACTGAGGGAGTGGTCACTGCTTCCATTAAGGGTGTTAGGTACAGTCATGCTGAGAGTTCACTAGGCTGAGCCACTAGCCACAGTTGGCCATTCAAAAAATGGACCCCCAAACATCCAGCTTCGTTGTCTCTTCGGGGTCAAAGTCCATTGATAAGGTTGTGTGTGCAAAGCACATGGTGCACTTTTCAGAATATAGTCCATCTGAGTTCATCTTATCTCTGTCCCCAGACAGACTTTTTACACTGAGCCGTCCTCTAAAACAGCCTTACTTGTGGAACTCCTCAGAGTAAATAAACACCTGTGAACATTGAGTTTCATTTGTGTCAGTCAGGCAGCTGTAGACTTACACCACTCCCCTAGCCGTCCCCTTCCTGTTCCCCTCCCCTCCCATGGCCTATCGGGTTAACCTCTGCTGAACCTGGGGGACTGTCCAGGGGCCGCCTGGCCTCCAGCAGCCGTCAGTAATCAACCATCACCCAGCACAAATAGCCACCATTAAGGGTTAACATGAAGCAGATGCGAGCGTAGGGGTTCTGCTTGTCCAATACTACAGTCTGCTCTACTCCGTCCCTCTCCTCACCTCCATGTGTGACTCCATCCCACTGGAGAGTTCCAGCCAAGAAAATAATTACAATTTGTTGTGTGTGTGAGTAAGAGAGAGAAAGAGAGAGAAAGAGAGGGAGAGAGAGAGAGAGAGAGAGAGAGAGAGAGAGAGAGAGAGAGAGAGAGAGAGAGAGAGAGAGAGAGAGAGAGAGAGTAGGAGAGAGCGGGATAGCAAGAGGGAGAGAGAGTGAAAGGCTTCCACTTCCTGGGGAAAAACCCACTTGTCCCATGAGCTCATGCACACCAGAAAGGTCAATTATTCAATAACTAATACACATGAAAAGGGAGAACAGAGCAGCACACAATGGGTCCACCGCCTTAAAAGGGCGCCAGGGACCTCTCTCCTCAGGCTGAAGGAAGTCCCTATCACTCTACTGTAAATGCTATTACACTGTTTCAATAGAAAACAGCACCACTTTGGAAATCTTTAAGGTGTACTGAAAACGGTTCCACTATTCCTCATAAGTAATCATCACATCACATCTGATCTCACCACATTTGAGGTGGTAGCTAGGGCTCTAGCATCTGGAATTATTTCATCTAATTGAATTCTTCCTTGATCTCAGTGAGCAGAAACTAGTGCCGATGTCCAGCATTACTGGTTGTTTTATCATATCTCAAAACTCATATCTAAACCGACTGAGCAAAGAGAGGAAAGGTCCAGAATGATTCGGAACAAAGGGTTGAGACCTGATGAAATGAAGCGTCCACAACACCCCTAGCCTGTCATCCTCCCAATGGCCAGATAGAACAGATCCCCTGGCCCCTGCCTCTGCCAAAGCTTCTCATTCAGCCACCCACACCCACACCCACACCCAGGCCAAGCCCCACTCCAGCAGAGGAGTCCTCCACCTCAGATACCAAAGTGTATTTAGCTCCCAAATAGATGTTCTCACTGCACTGGAGCCAGGGCTGAGCCACGGGCCGAGCCACGGGCCATAGTACAAAACATCACCAGGGGAACAACTAGCTAGCTGGCTCTCCATAGTTAGAGCCTTCTTCACCCCTTTGCTCAGGTCTCATTCTGTGTACATATACACTTTCAGTCTACTGAGGCCTCTGCTTTGGTCTCACCCCGCAAGCAGCTCTGGACTGGATAATAGTGAGGTTACCATCAATTAGAGCATCATCTTAGATTAGCATCATTTAGAGTTTGAGCTGATGAATGGCCTCCTCTGTGTCAGGACTAGGTCAGGTTGCCTGGGGTCTCTCTGGAGCTGGAGTCATGACTTTTCACCAAACGGAAAAGAACACAGACACACACAGACACAACACAGCAGTAGCAACGTTTCACCTCAAACATGAGACAGAGTAGCTTTATGGCCTGAAATTACATGGGTAGCAAAATCATATGTTCTGGCCTTGGTCTAATACTCCGGTTTGGGTCCTGGTACTGTACACCATAAAGAGTGTATCAACAAGGAGAGTGTTCCTGCTGAGTCTAAAGCAGGGAGGGAAATGTTGATCAAGTCCGCTGAGCCAACCAGGCGCTCCCCTGCCCTCCGTGGCATTATAACTTCAATCAGTCAGCTAAATATCACTGTGTGCTGGACTTTGACTGCTTTTGAACCCACTCAAAGGGCGCCATCAAAGAGGAGCCAGTAAAAGGCCTTTCTTCCCCGGCTGGCCACCAGAGCTCAAAGCATCCAGAACCAGCAGCCAACTTAACATGCTAAGGCTCACTGGGACCTGACCACACCACTACCTCATCTCTTTCTTAACCCCAGTTTCTGCTCATGTCTTCTCATCACACTGCACCATTTCAGATACAGTAGAAAGCCACAGAGTGATTCGAGCAGACAGTGTGCAGTAAAAGAGCTGTGTGTGAACGAGCCTGGTTGCTGCTCCAGCAGGTCATGTGATGTTACCAATGTCCCCTTCCCCCATTAAGCTAGCCTTAAGCCTAACCATTGTGGTGGTGTTGATGTAGCCTTCTCTGTGGCCTTCGGTAGTTTTGCTATGAGGGGCAGAAAAAACTAATTGATATTTGTGTGTCTGTATCTTTCTCACTCATCATTATTCACGATTCATTCAGGATTATCCATAATCATGGTAGCATCCACATTCATGTAGAAGTGTTTAGAAACATATTATATTCTTATTTACAATAAAAGTGACTCCAAAATGACACAATACATTTTTTATTTTTTTTATGTATTGGGCACAAAATAATCTGAAACACAACCAAAACAAACATCAAATGCATCAAACAAGTTTGTAGAGTCATACGCTTGATGTAATCATTGCGTGCTATGAATATGGGACCAAATACTCAACTTCTTACTACTTTAATACACATATAGGTGGATTTGTCCCAATACTTTTAGTCCCATAAAATGAGGGGACTATGTACAAAAAGTGCTGTAATTTCTAAACAGTTCACCTGATATGGATGAGAATACCCTCAAATTAAAGCTGACAGTCTGCACTTTAACCTCATAGTCATGTATCATTTCAAATCCACAGTTCTGGAGTACAGAGCCAAAACAACCACCAAATTGTCACTGTCCCAATACTTTTAGAGCTCACTGTATGTGGTGGCTGAAACAAAGCACTAACATAAGAGAGTGTGGTGATAGCTAGCTCTGAAGTTCCCACAGAGAGAGGGACTCAGCGAGAGATGGCCACGATTGGCTATTGTTGTCTCAATGAAGAACCTGTGCCACAGGTCTGCCACAGGTCTGGTATGAGATGAGGACACTAGGGTAAGGAAAGGGAAAGGGGGATACCTAGTCAGTTGTACAACTGAATGCCTTCAACTGAAATGTGTCTTCCGCATTTAACCCAAGCCCTCTTACTGGGCTTGTTTATTATGAGTGAGATATGGGTACATAAGAGATTTGAGATGGGTACATAATACTGATAAGCCCTCATAAAGCTGCATCTGATAGGACAGAGGGTTGTTTTCCCACTACAGGAAGTAGGACAGTCTATGAGCTTAAGGGTTGCTGTAGAAAGAGATGCACAGAGAGTCAGGGGTCAGTTATGGCCAGTCAGCCATGTTGTGAGTAAAAACCATGACTAGGACCCAGGACAGGGCCTCTCCTGACCACCCCAGATCAAGCACGTACTGCCTCCTGTGTGGTTAGTGTCCTCCACTCCACCTAGCACCCAACCACCCACTTTGTTCGTATTCCATTTTCATTTACTAGTAGTAATAGCAGGTATGACATGTATCCTACTTTACAGTACACCTCCTGTTACAGATTCATCTCCCTCCATCTCCTGTAGTAGCACTCCATGTATTTGCATTAGTGGTGTTTCTCCAGATGGTAAGCTTTGCAGAGGGTGATATGTCAGAGGGAATAAGGCCTCTCCTTGGCGGCGTGTCAGAAACGCAGCACCATTACCGTTTTAGGCCACTAGTCACACAACACAGACAGCGGAAATGTTATTACCTCAGCAGGCAGCTCCTCATAAATAAGAGCTAATGGACGTCACTCCGCTGCTCCCAGCCTCCAAGGCCCAGGGCAGACAGGCCTCCCCGCATAGACGTAGCCCAGCCGCCCACCGACACCGGCCTCACAAGCCCTTACGTAACAACATGATAAATATAGGTGATATATTTCACTTCCACAAACCGTTCCCGGTGAGGGAAGTGGATGTGGCTTGAGCTAAATCAAACAAAGAACTGAGACCCTCACGTCCCTTTTAGTCATGTTTAAATCCAGAAACAATTAGCTTGATTGGCATCAGGGCTGTTTTTTGTAGTAGGACAGCTAAGGCTCTCTCAGGTCTTCAACTAGGCCACTTTAAATGGCGTCTTGAGTCAGGTTGAGGGGAGGATAAAAGAAAATGTTTTGGTTAGACATACCAAACATTTATGAAACACACTTGTTAGGCGGCTGTTGACTTGCTGTGCGCTTGCTTGTGCCAACTAAACAGTCTCGTTCATTTGTGTTTGTTGAGACCAACTGGTGCTGAGTACATATTAGGAGCCATAACCTGTGACCCTGTCTCTCTTAGCAGCCACAGAACAGCAGCTGAGCCTCCCACTAGCCCCTATGTCACACTCGTCGGGAACAGAGGAGGACCAAGGCGCAGCGTTGAATGCGAACATATTTATTATAGGTGATACACGATCAAAACAACAAAACGATAACGTGACAGTCAACGGTCTAACACAAACCAACTAGAACAAGATCCCACAACAAATGTGGGAAAACAGCCTCTATAAGTATGGCTCCCAATCAGAGACAACCAGCCACAGCTGACACTCGTTGCCTCTGATTGGGAACCCCTCTGGCCAACACAGAAATACAATACCTAGAACCCCGACATAGAAACACAACACGTAGATTAACACACCCTGGCTCAACATAACAGTGTCCCCAGAGCCAGGGCGTGACAGTACCCCCCCCCCCTAAAGGCGCGGACTCCGACCGCGCCAACTAAATTCCACAGGGGAGGGACCGGGTGGGCACTCCGCCTTGGCGGCGGATCCGGCTCCGGGCCTGATCCCTACTCCCTCTCCAACCCCCCAAAGTACCCCTGGTCCGGTCTGGCCCCGCTGACCGGAGCTGGACTGCACACTGATGGAGCGGATTGCTCTAGCTCCGGCGTAACGCATCTGACCGGTGCCGGACCAGGCACCAGTGGAACAGGCACGGGCCGTGCCGGACTGAGGACGCCCACCACTGGCTTGGTGTGGAGAACAGGCACGGGCCGTGCTGGACTGACGACGCACACCACTGGCTTGGTGTGAGGAGCAGGAGCGGGCCGAACCGGGCTGGCGACGCGCACCATTGGAATGGTGCGGGAAGTAGGAGCGGACCGGACCGGGCTGACGATGCGCACCCCTGGCTTGGTGCGTGGAGCAGGAACGGACTGGACCGGGCTGACGATACGCACCCCTGGCTTGGTGCGTGGAGCAGGAACGGGCTGGACCGGGCTGACGACTCGCACCCCTGGCTTGGTGCGAGTGGCAGGAACAGGCCGGACCGGGCTGGCGACGCGCACCATAGGCTTGGTGCGGGGAGCAGGAACAGGCCGGGCCGGGCTGGCGACGCGCACCGTAGGCTTGGTGCGGGGAGCAGGAACAGGACGGGCCGGGCTGGAGACTCGCACCATTGGCCTGGTGCGGGGAGCAGGAACTGGCCGGACCGTACTGGGGACACACACCACTGGCCCTACGCAGGGATCTGGAACGGGCCGGACCGGACTGGTAACACACCCCAGTACCTCTCGCCGTGCCTCTACACCTTCCTTCCCCTCTTCGACCAGTGGCCCCCGTAACCTGGCGGCCTCCTCTGCCAACCCGCTGGGCCGCTCTGTCGCGGTCTCCTGCTGCCCCGTCGTCCACGGCGTTAGCCCCCCCCTAAAAATTTTATGGGCTTCACTCCTACCCGTGGACCAGGTCTCCATACTTTTTGCCAGCCTTTCGCCCTTCTGCTTCCACGTCAAGCCCCTCTCCTCCTCACATGGCTTGACCCAGTCGAGGAGGCGAAGGAGATCCGCTAGAGATCTCCCAGGCGATGGCTCCTGGACTTGCTGCTTGGTCCAGTCTTGGTGGGATCTTCTGTCACGCTCGTCGGGAACAGAGGAGGACCAAGGCGCAGCGTTGAATGCGAACATATTTATTATAGGTGATACACGATCAAAACAACAAAACGATAACGTGACAGTCAACGGTCTAACACAAACCAACTAGAACAAGATCCCACAACAAATGTGGGAAAACAGCCTCTATAAGTATGGCTCCCAATCAGAGACAACCAGCCACAGCTGACACTCGTTGCCTCTGATTGGGAACCACTCTGGCCAACACAGAAATACAATACCTAGAACCCCGACATAGAAACACAACACATAGATTAACACACCCTGGCTCAACATAACAGTGTCCCCAGAGCCAGGGCGTGACACCCTACTGCAATTTCTTTCTACCTACCCCATGAAAACTGATTACAGATCAGCTCTCCATATCCCATCCGGAACCTTAATCATTAAGAGCCAAACCACAAGACAGGCCCAGGACCAGTTGTTACGGGCATAAGCAGGCCACACGCCTGCTCACCCACTGTCATCAGCACAGATGGGGAGTCATTCATGCGGCACTCCTCACCTGTTGAGAGGGGTTGTTCCATTCCTCTCCCCTCCCCCTCTCCTCTCCTCTCCTCTCCTCTCCTCTCCTCTCCTCTCCTCTCCTCTCCTCTCCTCTCCTCTCCTCTCCTCTCCTCTCCTCTCCACTCCTCCTCACTCCTCCCCTCTCTTCCCTTGTTGGACAGCAGGTGCCCAGCAGTAATGAGTCAGTCTCAGCTCAGCCTCAGCTGTCTGCAGCCAGCCAGCAGCCTGCCCAGACAGTGCCAACTGTCAGCCAGCCCAGAGCCAGCCTAAGCCAAGGCCCCAGGGTATCAAATCAAATCAAATCAAATTTTATTGGTCACATGCGCCGAATACAACAAGTGCAGACATTACAGTGAAATGCTTACTTACAGCCCTTAACCAACAGTGCGTTTATTTTAAACAAAAAAAGTAAGAATAAAACAACAACAAAAAAAAAAAGTGTTGAGAAAAACAAAGAGCAGAAGTAAAATAAAGTGACAGTAGGGAGGCTATATATACAGGGGGGTAACGGTGCAGAGTCAATGTGCGGGGGCACCGGCTAGTTGAGGTAGTTGAGGTAATATGTACATGTGGGTAGAGTTAAAGTGACTATGCATAAATACTTAACAGAGTAGCAGCAGCGTAAAAAGGATGGGGTGGGGGGGCAGTGCAAATAGTCCGGGTAGCCATGATTAGCTGTTCAGGAGTCTTATGGCTTGTGGGTAGAAGCTGTTGAGAAGTCTTTTGGACCTAGACTTGGCACTCCGGTACCGCTTGCCGTGCGGTAGCAGAGAGAACAGTCTATGACTAGGGTGGCTGGAGTCTTTGACAATTTTGAGGGCCTTCCTCTGACACCGCCTGGTATAGAGGTCTTGGATGGCAGGGAGCTTTGCCCCAGTGATGTACTGGGCCGTACGCACTACCCTCTGTAGTGCCTTGCGGTCAGAGGCCAAGCAGTTGCCATACCAGGCGGTGATGCAACCAGTCAGGATGCTCTCGATGGTGCAGCTGTAGAATTTTTTTGAGGATCTGAGGACCCATGCCAAATCTTTTTAGTCTCCTGAGGGGGAATAGGCTTTGTCGTGCCCTCTTCACGACTGTCTTGGTGTGCTTGGACCATGATAGTTCGTTGGTGATGTGGACACCAAGGAACTTGAAGCTCTCAACCTGTTCCACTACAGCCCCGTCGATGAGAATGGGGGCGTGCTCAGTCCTCTTTTTTTCCTGTAGTCCACAATCATCTCCTTTGTCTTGGTCACGTTGAGGGAGAGGTTGTTGTCCTGGCACCACACGGCCAGATCTCTGACCTCCTCCCCTATAGGCTGTCTCATCGTTGTCGGTGATCAGGCCTACCACTGTTGTGTCGTCGGCAAACTTAATGATGGTGTTGGAGTCGTGCCTGGCCATGCAGTCATGGGTGAACAGAGAGTACAGGAGGGGACTGAGCACGCACCCCTGAGGGGCCCCCGTGTTGAGGATCAGTGTGGCAGATGTGTTGTTACCTACCCTTACCACCTGGGGGCGGCCCGTCAGGAAGTCCAGGATCCAGTTGCAGAGGGAGGTGTTTAGTCCCAGGATCCTTAGCTTAGTGATGAGCTTAGAGGGCACTATGGTGTTGAATGCTGAGCTGTAGTCAATGAATAGCATTCTCACGTAGGTGTTCCTCTTGTCCAGGTGGGAAAGGGCAGTGTGGAGTGCGATAGAGATTGCATCATCTGTGGATCTGTTGGGGCGGTATGCAAATTGGAGTGGGTCTAGGGTTTCTGGGATTATGCTGTGGGTAGGGCAGCTAGTGACGGGACGTCCCGGAAACAGGCTCTCAGTGACACACCATCAGTCTGCCTGGCCGTCACCCTTCCCCCTGGGACCAGACTCAGAGGGGTTAGTCCCAGGACCGGACAGACAAGCCTTTGGTTTGGTCAGCTAGCTGCATTCTGTCTGACACAGCTCCTCACTTCTCTAGATCTAAACAGACATCGATTTTCTAACACCCACATGGGAAATTAACTGTTGAGATAGCAAATAACAGTGAGGAATTGTGAAATCACTCTCTCTACAATGTCTAGATGGGAAATAACAGTGATGCAGGAGCGACATCGCACTCTCTCTACAATACCCACAGTGAAAAATTACTTCTATAGAGACAAGATAATGAGGGACAAATGGCACATGGATTCTGAGAAACAATACCTAAACAAATTGACTAAAGAGTATCCTCTGTGCCTAGTATAAAAGCCTATTAGTCAGATTGGCTGCATGGGGTTGAGAGGTGTGGGGGCATTAGGTTCAGTTGGACACATGAGCTTCACAGCATGGCATTTTCCCATAGTCATCTTGTTGTTATATGAATCTCCGATGCAAGGAATGATACTGTCACAGTGAAACAGGCCTTAGCAGTGGAATGAATAGAGAAGGGGATTATCAAAGACAACACACACAGCTTCCTAAGTACCCACACTTCTCTTCTCTCTGTCAGTTTCTCTCGCCTGGGTGACAGGCAGCCAGCAGGGACCAACAGCCTGCGATGATTTGTGATTCAGACAGGAGGTGCATTTGACAAGCCTAAGTCGATGTGATAAGCAAACTATTAATAATTCAATTAACAGATCCTCTGACTGCACGAGAGTCGGTAAGAGGACTATCTGGAGTGAGGAGTGATGTTTCAGCATGCTCTGCAGTATTGCCTCTGACACTGCAGCATACATTACATTAGTTCTCAACAGCACACATAATGCAAGCAAACATCAGAAGAAATGCTAGGAATTCCTCCTATTGTGATCAATGAGTATTATGATTAGCCCTGTCCATATTTGTTTGGACAGGGACCGATCCAATTATTGTTTTGACAATTGCTGTGCCATCTTAATGCCCATTTGGGATTGTATCTTTCAGCAATGCAAACCATTACTCATATACTGGGGTACCAAACTGACCAACCCTACTCCCTGTACATCAAGGCTCTCGCATCTTTTTTTTTTTTTAAACAACAAAGAGAAATTGCTCCAGTGAATTCCTGAAACAGTCATTATGCCTAATCCACGGTGACATTGTCCCAGAGAGACAGAGTACAGCAGAGGTTGGGGAGAGAAACTGAAATGTAAACAAACAGGAGGGCTAATAGAAGCTGTGGGTTCTTCTCCATTCTCTAACTGCCACGGCTCTGTTTGTTGTTGGAGCCGTCCGTTACACGATGTCTCCAGGCTACTGTTGTCTCAGACACTCAGCAACACAGGCAGTCATGAATAGGTGCCATTTGGGTTGCAGATCAGAACTACCAAATCAAACAAACAGAACCAGTATAACGTGCTGTGATGAGATCAGTAACCAGACTGGCTGGAATGCTGTGGTACTGTTGACACAAGGCATTTTAGCCAGATCAGATCTGATCATGATTTTGCAAGATGATAGTCAAATGTTATGGCAACAATAGCGTGTGGCTAGTGTGGACAACTATTGCCTCTATGGACAGATTTGAGAAGAAAACAAATGCCATGTCTAACTTAATGTCTCTCAAAACCAACCCACTCAGGGCATCCCCACTGAGCGCAAATTAAACACGTCAATTGGCCCAGCGTCGTCCAGGGTAGGGGAGGGAATGGCCGGCAGGGATGTAGCTCAGTTGATAGAGCATGGCGTTTGCAACGCCAGGGTTGTGGGTTCGATTCCCACGGGGGGCCAGTATAAAAAGATATGTATTCACTAACTGTAAGTCGCTCTGGATAAGAGCGTCTGCTAAATGACTAAAATGTAAATGTAAATGTAAATGAATGGGCAGCAGTACAGCCTATAAAACAGCCTGGCAGATCTGGGGGTGGGGGTGGGTATCAACTAATCATTATCTTAAGATTACAATGCAATAAGTTCAATCAGCTGTGTTTGCTTGGGATGGGGAAAAGGTGGGACACCACTCCGGCCCACGAGGATTGACCATAGACAGCCACTGAAACAGCCCCTCAACAACACACAGACAGACCCCGGACCTATCACTCTAACTAACACATGCTCTAGATAGCTAATGTCCCAGGAGGGGTTGCTGCTGAGAAATCATCTGAACCAATGCCTGTCTGGGGAAGTGCTGCGTCACACATGGTCACACATCCACAGCCTCACCATGTCATATACTGAACAAAAATATACAACGCAACATGCAACACTTTCAATGATTTTACTGAGTTACAGTTCATATAAGGAAATCAGTAAATTGAAATAAATAAATTAGGCCCTAATCTATGGATTTCACATGACTGGGCAGGGGCGCCCACTGGGGAGCCAGGCCCAGCCAATCAGAATGAGTTTTTCCAGGCAAAAGGGCTTTATTACAGACAGAAATACTCCTCAGTTTCATCAGCTGTCCAGGTGGCTGGTCTCAGACGATTCCGCAGGTGAAGTAGCCGGATGTGGAGGTCCTGGACTGGAGTGGTTACACGTGGTCTGCGGTTGTGAGGCCGGTTGGACGTACTGCCAAATTCTCTAAAACAACGTTGAAGGCGGCTTATGGTAGAGAAATGAACATTCAATTCTCTGGCAACAGCTCTGGTGGACATTCCTGCAGTCAGCATGCCAATTGCACGCTCCCTCAAAACTTGAGACATCTGTGGCATTGTGTTGTGTGCTTTCTGTGCATATGGAACATTTCTGGGATATTTTATTTCAGCTCATGAAACATAGGACCAACACCTTACATGTTGCGTTTTTATTTTTGTTCAGTATAGATCAGGGGTAGACAACCCTGCTCCTGGAGGACCACAGGAACTTAATGCGTTTTATTTAACTGACCTGGAAGAACAGGTGTGTTGAATTTAGGCAATCACTGAACTGATCAATTAGCTCAGTTGGTCAGGTGTGGTGCCTAGTTGGAACAAAATCCTGGACTCCAGGAACAGGGTTGTCTACCCCTGTCATAGATGATAGAGGTCTGAGAGGGGCCCATGCCTCCATATCTTATGTGAACAGTCAACTAAGTCAAAGCTCAATATGTGAGAAAGTTACAGTTACAGTGCTCCCACAGGACCAGAGTAAACGCAATTCACACAGAAGATTGTGTTAAAGATGATGTGACACACATTACTTTTCCTCTTGTCACACTTTGATATTCCCTGTTTCAACTTGACTCTATGGATCGGGCCAAATGTGGAGAGGTGGTAAGCATAAGCGACAGATCCTCCAGCAGATGTCATTTGTGTGAGCTTGGAGATGGGAGGCATATGTTCCCTGTGTCTGTGCAGAACATGAACATTTACACAGCCCCAGGCCAGGCAGCCGTACTCTAATCTGTTCCTGTTCATGGTAGGAAGTGATTATCAGAACAGAAACACATGCACTCTCTGGATCCTCTCCCCTGCTGTCCCTGGGAACACAGAGAATCACAGTCACTGTTTGCTAAACCCACAGATGAAGTGGAAATAGTTTTTTACTGTGACTGCATGAGAAAAGGGGTCGAAATAGAAACTGAATTCTACCCAAAGAAATTCAGTGGCTTAGTGGAAACAACAACTCTTATCCTCTGCAAGGTGAGAGGTAGCATCCATTGTTGTGGTTTTTTTGACTAACTGTCAGCCCAGTCTCATTTTCTTGTGTGCGTGTGTGTGTGTGTGTGTGTGCGTGTGTGTGTGTGTGTGTGTGTGTGTCAGCTCATGCCCTGCCAGACATGGTTTCTACTAGCAGTTGATTCAGGTAAACAGGATACCTAAAGTAGAAGCAGGGCCTTTGAAAAGCCACAGGAGTAAATACATGCCATGATGTGAGACCAAAGGAGGTAGAGAGAGAGAGAGGGAGAGAGAGAGGGAGAGAAGGAGAGAGAGAGGAGGCCCTGCAGTGAATCTAGAGGGGGAGGGGTAAACACATACCCAGTGCTTTTCTCTAACCATCACTTGTTTCCCTCGACACCAGTCTATCATCTCCTCTCCTCTATGAATAGCCATGATCATGTTAGAGCAACAACAAAACCCCTTTGCTGTGGCACTCAAGTGTAGTGAAACTCAACAAGGGGGAATATTCCACCTGACCATACATGATCAACATTAATATCCATCAAATATACAGCAATAACACAGTAGTAAGATGTCAGCTCTCTAATTGGTGGTAGCACAGACTCAGGGTCAATTAGGCACTGATAATAGTAGTGATGGGAAGACATGCCTTCAGTGGAAGCCTTCTGTAATGCAGTTCATTCACTAGGAGCCAATGGGAAGGCCTACCCTCAGTGAACCTGGACCACACAACCCACTAGAGGTATTCATGGGTCCACCCCAACCTGAATACCGAGACCCCAAACCGAATACCCGAGACCCGACCAGGTCCAAAGTTCTAACTTTTCCCTCGGGTCGGGTCCTGTTTAATTGTCATCGGGTATCAGGTCTATGTTACTACAACTGATAGACCAGAGTGGACACGAATGGACCAGACCACGGCTCTGCATAGGCATATTTATTTTATGCTAATAAGGTGAATTTATTGACTTATAGAAGGCCTAGCCAACATATAAAGTCTTATTTGTTAACCAGAAGAGCAATTTGGCAGACTTTTTTGTCACTTGGGTCCAATCGGGTCTGGTCTAGACCCGGACCTGTTAGGGTACGAGTTGGGTCTAGGTCTGGTTGTCATCGGGTTCATTCGGGGCTCGATTGAACTCTAGTCCGATCGGGTCCTAGTCCCCCTTGTTTTTTATTCCCACGTCTGTTCGGGTCCAGGTCTGATTGTCCTCGGGTCTGTTCTGGTTCAGGTCCAACTTTCTGGACCCGAGACGATCTCTTCTACCCACTGCCTGCAGATGGACGGGATTGTCCTGTCCATTCAGATCCCAGACCCATTATTATGTTTATTTAATTTGACATTTTAGTCATTTAGCAGACTTACAGACTTACAATTAATGCATTCATCTTAACCCTAAAATCACCAACAGGGGTCAAAAAATGTAGTCTCTTTCGTATACTAGTGGTGCACGGCTAAGCTGAAAATGTGGACTCAGTAGTAAACTTTGTGATAAAAGCACCAATTATGGCACATATGTAGTTGTACACTACCGGTCCAAAGATTTAGAACCCTTTATTTTTTTAATTTTTTCCATTATAGAATAATAGTGAAGACATCAAAACTATGAAATAACACATATGGAATCATGTAGTAACCAAAAGTGTTAAACAAATCAAAATATATTTTATATTTGAGATTCTTCAAATAGCCACCATTTGCCTTGATGACAGCTTTGCACACTCTTAGCATTCTCTCAACCAGCTTCATGTGGTAGTTACCTGGAATGCATTTCAATTAACAGGTGTGCCTTCTTAAAAGTTAATTTGTGGAATTTCTTTCCTTCTTAATGCGTTTGAGCCAATCAGTTGTGTTGTGACAAGGTAGTGGGGGTATACAGAAGATAGCCCTACTTGGTAAAAGACCAAGTCCATATTATGTCAAGAACAGCTCAAATAAGCAAAGATAAATAAAAGTCCATCATTACTTTAAGACATGAAGGTCAGTCACTCTGGAAAATTTCAAGAACTTTGAAAGTTTCTTCAAGTGCAGTCGCAAAAACCATCAAGCGCTATTATGAAACTGTCTCTCATGAAGACTGCCACAGGAATGGAAGACCAGAGTTACCTCTGCTACACAGGATAAGTTCATTAGAGTTACCAGCCTCAGAAATTGCAGCCCAAATAAATGCTTCACAGAGTTCAAGTAACAGACACATCTCAACATCAACTGTTCAGAGGGGACTGCGTGAATCAGGCCTTCATGGTCGAATTGCTGCAAAGAAACCACTACTAAAGGACACCAATAACATTTACATTTACATTTTAGTCATTTAGCAGACGCTCTTATCCAGAGCGACTTACAGGAGCAATTAGGGTTAAGAAGAAGAGACTTGAGGCCCAAGCAAGAGACTTGCTTGGGCCTAGAAACACGAGCAATGGACATTAGACAATTTTTACATTATTATTATTTTTATTATTATTTTTTTTGTCATTTAGCAGATGCTCTTATCCAGAGCGACTTACAGTTTAGTGAGTGCAATTTCAGACCGGTGGAAATGTGTCCTTTGGTTTGGAGTCAAAATTTGAGATTTTTGGTTTCAACCACCATGTCTTTGTGAGACGCGGTGTGGGTGAACGGATGATCTCCGCATGTGTATTTCCCACCGTAAAGCATGGAGGAGGAGGTGTTATGGTGTGGGGGTGCTTTGCTGGTGACACTGTTTGTGATTTATATAGAATTCAAGGCACACTTAACCAGCATGGCTACCACAGCATTCTGCAGCGATACGCCATCCCATCTGGTTTGGGCTTAATGGAACTATCATTTGTTTTTCAACAGGACAATGACCCAACACAACTCCAGGGTGTGTAAGGGCTATTTTACCAAGAAGAAGAGTGATGGAGTGCTGCATCAAATGACCTGGCCTCCACAATTCCCCGACCTCAATCAAATTGAGATGGTTTGGGATGAGTCGGGCCACAGAGAAGCAGCCAACAAGTGCTCAGCATATGTGGGAACTCCTTCAAGGCTGTTGGAAAAGCATTCCAGGTGAAGCTGGTTGAGAGAATGCCAAGAGTGTGCAAAGCTGTCATCAAGGCAAAGGGTGGCTATTTGAAGAATCTCAAACATAAAGGTAGCTTAGTGGTTAAGAGCGTAGTGCCAGTAACCGAAAGGTCGCTGGTTCTAATCCCCGAGCTGACTAGGTGAAAAATCTGTCGATGTGCCCTTGAGCAAGGCACTTAACCCTAATTGCTCCGGTAAGTCGCTCTGGATAAGAGCGTCTGCTAAATGACGTAAATGTAAATATTTTGATTTGTTTAACACTTTTTTGGTTACTACATGATTCCATATGTGTTATTTCATAGCTTTATTCTAAAATGTAGAAAATAGTAAAAATGAAGAAAATATTATATGAGGCCTTGGGGGGGAGGGTGTGGAAACCAGTACAACTAATAAATAACTGAAACATTTAAATACATTTAGATTCCAGCCAATGTCTCCATACCAAGTTGAGAGTCATCTTTCAGATGCAATTGGAAACGAGTTTATAGCCCATAGCGTTCCAAAGTTAGACCTAAAAGTCTGATGACACCGGTGCCCATATCGCCTAGAACGCCCATACCGGTGGCCATCTTAGGTCATACCGGTATGTCAGATTAGCTCAATCGCCAATTTCTCAGCCTCGGAGTATCACAGAAACACCACTTAATGAATAACTTGGCTATAAATGTGTGAAAATGTTAAAATATATGCTTATTTGGGGAATTTAAACAATTTACTTGTGTTACAAAAGGTGAATAAAATTAAAAGTGTTACTGTTTGACAGAAAGTATCGTTTTGTCATCATTTCCAATTTGGGGTAAAAAATGACCCCTTTTGGTGCTTTTAAGGGTCGAAATACAGTATGTTGGTGCTTTTAGGGTGAGCTAGACGAGACCACATATCACAGTCATGGCAAGTACATTTTCCCTCAATAAAGAGGTTATCAGCAAAGTCAGTGCTAGTAGACCCCCCTGCTCAGGGAGCGAGACATGTTGTTGGTCTGACCCATGGCACTGTGCCAGGTTCTGGTCTGTTACCCAGGCAACAAGGAAGTGGTCCTCCATAAACTTTTTAAAAGAGCATAGTCAGAGTTGGTCTCCTGCCTTATTCTTTACCACACGGACCATGGGCACTGTTCCCTCATCATTGAACTGATCTTATTTAAATGTACCATGTTATGATCAGCATTACTATGTAACTATGTTCTGCCTATTGAGGTACAAATGCTAGATGTTTGGACAGAAACAAAGATAGTAGAGAAACCTGACCACCTCCCAGTCTAATGATACACCAATAATAAACCTGATCTTTGCTCAGAATAACATCACATCAGTCTTTGGGTACACAGACACCAACTGCAAGACCTGCTGAATGGGTTTCATTGTGATTAGATCCCCATAGGGTTTTTATTCAGACTCAATCTAATATCAAGTTACAGACTGGTATTACATCATTCCTTATCCTTTAGAGCAGGGTTCCCCAATAGGCGGACCGCGGGTGAAATTCGGCCGATTTTATTTGGCACCCCAAGTTCTGAGCAAAGAATAAATACATTTTGTTTTTGGACATTAAATACTGTAAAATCACCAGGAAATCAGCTCAAAGTGATTTTAAATTATTTATAATGATGTTCCGGCCCCCCTGACCCTCCACTCAAGAAAATAATCGTCCCACGGCTGAATCTAATTGGGGACCCCTGCTTTAGGGTAAGAGACCATCACAGACTTGTGTCATTCAAAACCAAAATACTTTCAATGTTATCTCTTAACCCTCGAGTCTTTAAGAACTAAACATAGTTACAATGTTGTGCAAACATTGTGCTGCAGCATGCACTCAAAACTATCATACAAATACATTCACAGGAATGTGTATGGTCATTATAACATGGTCATCAAATCATAACATTTCAGTTAGAAAATTAATACATTTCCCTCTGTCAACACCCAAATGGCATTGGGAAAATGACTTCTACGGGACTTTTTTGGTCTGTAAGCAGGAGAGTTGTTGTTTTAGTGGCTCAGAATGAAGTGCTGTGAAAACTACTTCCCTGCTCTGAGCTCTGAGAGTGGTTCACTTCACAGGAACGCTCAGTCAACGAGCCAGCTCTGTGAGAAATCAACAGGTGACCCTCCTGAAGAACAAAACCAACAATGTTCCCTCATCACCCACCTTGGAAGCATTACCAAACACACACACACACACACACACACACAGCTAAATGTGTGGGGTTACCAACTCCCTCAAAGGAAATGAAAAACCAGCTCAAACCAAAATGGATTTGTTGGCCCTCTATATCAGTGGTATATGGTATGTGACGTATCACCAAGCTAGATAGGCAGTGTTGTAGCATTCTATGTCCAAAAATAGGTTTAAAGTGTGCTGGTCTTGGTAGTTTCCACACCGCCTGGGATTCAGCCACCTTGTCCTGGGTTTGTGGGAATGCACACCCCCATCACCACTGCTGCAAACACTTTACTTAGCCCGCTGCGTCTATTTCAGAGAAATGTGCATGAAACAATCCCCCAACCCCCATCACTCACTCACACACTCACTCACACACACACACACACCTTGCCTGCAAATGCCCAGGAAAGACCGCCCACTTGCTTAATCTGTATTTATTCAATTAGAACCCAGAGCAGCAACATTCCTCCTAAATTACCTCATCTCAGTAATCAAAACCATGCTCAGAATGAGCGAGAGAGCGAGAGAGAGGAGAGAGAGGGGGTAGAGAGAGCGAGAGAGAGCGAAAGAAAGAGCACTTAAGTATTCACTGTTTAGGTGTCTTTAACCTCTGATCATACTGGTCTGTATCTAATACTTCATGACTATCAGGCTGGATACTGCGCTCTCCCACTGAATCACACAGCAGGGAGTCAACTCCAGCAGAAATGAAAGAGAACCAGTGATAAGGGCTAATATTAGCAGCTGTGTGTTCGTGCAACACCATGCTTCACTACTCTGTCATCCAGTCTGGCGAGACGATAGCATTTGACTCCCACAGGTGCCATGGTTGCTAATGATAACTTCCACAAAGGAACCATAGCAGAAATGTTGTTCATACAATCGGCCAAACAGATGAGTGACATTAGATATGGGATCAAATTACTTGAATCCCACCACACTGAGTCATGTTTTCCGTCTGTTGGCTCACAGACGTCATGTTAAATAACACTGTGTTCCAAAACTTTTGTCTGATGACTCAATGTTATGTCACCTCTCTGCCATTCCACTCACTGGCTTGGCTGTGTCTTTATTTCACCTACTCCCAGTGGGGATGACCTGCCTGCCCTGTCACTCTGTTATTGTAGAGTGACATCATCCTCCCTGCACTGTAAAAGGACCCTCACATTGTGTGACTAGTCTAGTATACACCCCAATGGTTTCAGTAGCTAGGTTTCCATTCAATTGGCAACAGATTTTCATGAGAATATTCTAAAATCCGCATCAAGAAAATATGCACATTTTCCCACTAGTGGTGTGTTTCCACCAAATTGACTTGTTGCAGATAAAAATCAGTGCGTGATGACGTAGTGCACGCTTAAGTTTTCTTGTACCGAATAAAAATAAAAACGTCAATGTTTCCATCGCATTTCCAACTCTACCGATAGTTTTGTCACAAAAACTGTTGCGTTAAATAGCAAATGTGCCTACTCTGGTCTTGGCACGTGCGTTCTAGCCAACAGCTCGCAGATACATTGCGGGTAGGCTGTGCGGGTAGGCTGTGCGGGTAGGCTAGTCAACATGATGAGATTATTATGGATAAGAGCGAGAATATCTTTATTTGTCAAAAGGCAGACAAGCATCAATCATCATGTCACCAGAATAAGACCCTCGATATTTATTGGAAAGGAGCATCAAGATCATTGTGCACTTTCACTACCCTGTGAAGTTCATAACTTATTTCGTCTGTAGCCTAATAAACTCCATATTTGCGCATAAAGGCGTTTTCACCGCCATTTCTCGCATAATTCATTTTACAGACACAAAAAGATCCCACCATGTCGCACAAACAAATGATCTGTCGACATTTATAAAATTTTACCGAAACGTCCTGTTTCCATCACAGCTGTCATGATTTTTTTTATAAGGTATGACTTTACTCGCATAAAAACTGTTGTGGTTACTGAGCCAAGAAAGTATTTTTTTCATCCCACTCAAATAAGGCCAATATGCTTAATAGGATAGAAGCTTTACATTTCTCTATATTTTCAAATGTATCTCTGTAATCCCTTTACTGTAAAAAGGGTGGCAGGTTTTTTTTCACCAGTCAATCTTATCTGATTTCATCAAGTATACACTACCACACACAATCACACCCACAAACCCAGCCAGTTAGGCAGGCTGCGGCTCATGTTTTCCCATACAAATCTAGGAGGTCCATAGAAAATGAACAGGAGTGGAGGGACTTCCTTTTCCAAAGGCGCTGATTCCGGCTGTTCCATGGTCATTAACCCAACATGACTCAGACAACCCTCCGTTCCCCACCCCAACCGACCCTCCACCCCTCCACAGATCTGGATGGGAAAGCCTGGACTCAACAGCCAGCTGTGAGGCTTTTCCCCTGGCAGCCAACTTCTAGAAAACTCTAATAGGATGTAGGCGCTTTCCATGTTGTCAACATCCTACACATTACCAAATTACATTTATTTTTCTTTACATCCACAGACATATACAAAAGAAACAAGAAAATGAATGCAGTCAACACACCATCTACAACAACTACAATTTTGACTAGATCTTGCCTACAAGGTGAATAGCAAATTGACAGCCAAAGGGTAGGCATAAAACACTATAATGGTGCTCATTCAAGTATATAACTTCCTTTGTCTTTATAGGGGCTATGAATCACCCAGTGATATTGGTTACTAAGCTCAAGCACTTGTTTGGCCAGCTGCAATGGTGCACAAATAAAACATAAGAAACCTAAATGCTGCAGGGCCAGGCAGTATGTCACTGAGTCCCCCACACACTGCCCATGATATTGACCTGCTGTAACATGCTACTAAGGTATGTGTGTTCTCCCACAGCACTGTCTGAAAGACCCCTGGCCCTTTCTCTCTCAGCTCGGGGCTCTGGCTGGGCCATGGGCAGGCAGGCACAGGGTGAGTGACATCCCATCCCACCCTCCAAGTGCTGTGGTTTAGATCTTGGATCAAATTGCTTGGGCTGGGTGAGGATGCAGAGCCTATGACCAGGGATCATCAACTAGATTCAGCCGTGGGCCGATTCTTTCTTGAGCAGATGTTCAGGGGTCCGGAACATAGTTACAAATCATTTGTAGACTGCAAATTGACCGCAAGAAGCCCAAACAGATAGAATATTTGACTAAAACATAATAATTTCAAGCCTTGCTTACATTTGTATACAATCACATATATCTCTCTATTATGTATGAGAATACTTTGGAAAATAATTCCAAAATTAAAATCACTTGGAGCTGATTTCCTGGTGTTTTTACATTCTCTTAAGTTCAACAAGCGGGCCACCAGTTGGGGAACCCTGCTATAGACTATGCATGTAGAGCATTTAGGCCATTAATACTGCACTCATTTCTCACAGATTTGACATACTGTATATATGGGGAATTCCTTTGCATTTTGGATATGTCAAGGGACAGATAAGAGGTTGATGCTCATCTAAAAGATATGGTTTCACATTATTATGTTATACCGCTATTTTGTATTTGTATTTATTATGGATCCCCATCTTCCTGGGGTCCAGCAAAATTAATGCAGTTATACATTTTAAAAACATTACAATATATTAATAACTGATTTCACAACATATTAAGTGTGTGCCCTCAGGCCTCTACTCTACTACCACATATATATAACACAAAATCCATGTGTACATGTGTGTATAGTGCATATGTTATCGTGTGTTTGTATGCATGTGTCTATGTTTGTGTTGCTTCACAGTCCCCGCTGTTCCATAAGGTGTATTTTTATCTGTTTTTTAAATCTAAATTTACTGCTGGCTTAAGTTACTTGATGTGGAATAGAGTTCCATGTAGTCATGGCTTTATGTAGTACTGTGCGCCTCCCATAGTCTGCTCTTGACTTGGGGACTGTGAAGAGACCTCTGGTGGCATGTCTTGTGGGGTATGCATGGGTGTCAAGAGCAGGGGTATGCATAGTTCAAACAGACAGCTCGGTTCATTCAACATGTCAATACCTCTCACAAATACCAGTAGTGATGAAGTCAATCTCTCCTCCACTTTGAGCCAGGGGAGATTGACATGCATATTATTAATGTTAGCTCTATTCACAATGAACACAGTTGTGGTACGGTTATTATAAAGAGGAACGAAGAGTGTTGCTCAAGACTGGATTGGACACATTCTGAAATGCTAAGTGCATAGAAAAAAATAATCTTATTTCCCAAATGAATGTTCTTTAGTGAGTGCAGACTGACCTGCAAGTTTCAACTAAAGGCTCCAAAGGCACTGTTGCCATGACAAAGCAATCATCCAGAAAATATCTGTGAACTGCTGATCGCTGAGCTGCATAAAGTATTCTCCTACCTACCCTATATTCTAGTAATCTTTTTGACAAACAACAATCTTGTTGAGAAAACAAAATGTAATAACCAGTCTATTATTATCTTGGTGTTACTGTCCTATCAGTATTAATATTTTCATATCACATTATTAATCACATTACTGTCTCATTACACTGTAATAATGAACTTGTACTGAGGTCTACTGTTCCCTATCCCTATTGGAACAAGTCAACGGTGCATGTTTCCTTGTTTGGACCAAAACTCAAGTATTTGCTAAAAATACTAAAGTACTTTGAAGTGTGTATACAATACTTAGCCTACCGCTCCATTCCAAAGAAAAATAGGGTCAGAATGGCTGAACCGTGGCACAGTAATCTGATCTGACCAATATCTATGGTATACATTTAATGAGCTTTCTGAAACATTAATAGACCTTCAGATCACAACAAAAGCCCCAAGCGGCACGTGCTGCTGACTGCCCCACTATTGTCTCAGTCACTTTAGACATGCAGCTGCCCACCCCCAGTCTAGTCTCCTGGAATTAGGACCTGGCATTATAGACTCCTGAAGACACAAAGAGGATTCCAAAGCGTGTCCACTCATTCTCAGTTACATCTTTATGTGCACCTTCAGAAAGAAACTACCTGTGAATATAAAGGTTTTGCCAGTGAAAAGGGAAAGACAAAGAGTTAAATGTGTGTGTACCTATGGACAACACACTGTGTGTGTTGGAATGCCATTGACAAGGCTATAAAGGACAACTGTGGCTGGGCAATGGCTGCTTGGGTCATTGGCTTGAACAACAACTGTCTTTAGCAGCAGCTGTCATTGCTCTGCAACTGTTTGAGCAACAAATGGGATTGATCATGAAAACTGATAAGATTCACACATGACATCAAGGTTAGAGAAAGGCATACATGTAGGGATATTATCTGTAATTAATATGCTTACAGTTATGGATGTGTAGGAATGTCTTTATATCCTAGGCCGATTCACCTAGATTTTTTAGATCCAAATGTAGGTTAGATAGTCTGTTGGCTAAACCGTTATTAGGCTATTCAATCGGCATATTCAATGTCTGATAATGAACATGGGCTACATGAATAAAAATGGTAGGCAATAGATTTGTCAATACTGCACCTAATGGGTATGATGGAAAATACGTTCAATGTGCCTGTTCAATGTGAGTTTACATAGGAGTTTTGTTTCAGATTTACGCTTTCAAGCACAGCAGGCCCAGAAGTTCTGAACGACGTGTTACATTGTAGCCAAGAATTGTAGACTGATGTAGCGCAGCACTGGGTAGGACTATCCACCCAAATATAGCTACAAAACAACAGAGAGATGTTGACAACTCAAGTTTGCAAATAAGTATTTTCTAATTGCTCAAAAACACGAAATAGGACAGATGAAAGCCTGTTTGACCAAATTGTTTTATGAACTTTGAATTAGTCGATTTAACATTTTGAGACATATGATGTAGTAAAGGCTATATATAATAAGAAAGAAATAGGTCTAATGCAATATCAAGTCAAACCACTCGAAGAATTTACAACACTCAAATAACAGCAGTAGGCTGTACAAGTAGCTCAATGTTATAATACTTAGGTTATAGTCTTAAATCAGAGTTCAACCTAAATCACAATTGTGAGACTATTTCTTCACTATTTCTTCCACAATTACTGTCCATTGGCCTGTTATTCATTGTATTGACAAATAGGCTTAAAGTTATTTTTTTATCTGACACAATTTCAAGTGTTTTTACAGAATATGTTTTGTGCTAAACAGGCCTCGGCGACTGTAGCCCACTATTGCGAGAAGAAAATGAACTAAACCCCATCATACGCTTGTGGGGTCCCCATTCGCAACAGCTCAGCCAGCCTCCCTCCAGATTCCCAAACATTCCGTACAAAGTGGCTGGAGAAACGGCCGACTATTTACTAACCTGGATAAATTGTATAGTTAAGGCTGACTTCCCGACACCACCACCTCCAACCACAACCAGTCGATACTTCTCCTGCACCGAACCGTCCTTCCACCCTGCCATCGAGGACACACTTCTGCACTCGCCGCTGTCTGAACACCAGTAGCAGAGACACCCACTTTTCAGTGAAAGGCCTTCAGTTGAAAAATGGAACGAAAGAAAATCGCGAGCCTAAATAGACTGAAACGATAACCGCGTCTACAATCCGTTCCAGACTAGAGGAATTATCGCTGCTGCTCACTGAGCTACGGGCGACCGAGTCCATACGCCCTCAACAGCGTTGCTAACCACTGCGTTTTTAAGATGTGAAACAGAAAGGAGTGATCAGTTAGTCCAATACAAATGTCCGTCGCTAGGGGCACTTTACTTCTCATGAGTAGCATGGACTAAAGGGGCATTTAAATATTACCATTGTAGAATACTCATTTTATGATCTATGTTCCTTTCAGGTAGGGTTTACCATTCCTTTCTTTAAGTGCTGTGCTATTTAGAACAGAATAAGGTTGAGATTATTCAACAAAATTGTAATTTATAAGGATTCATTTTGGCCTAGCACAGACTATCCTCAATAGGCTACAATAAGGTCATGTAGTATTAATGTCCATGTTAATGTAATTAACAGTATCCACCATCCAGCTCACACATGGATGGATGGTGATTGTAATGGATTTCATACTTTCAGCTATCATTAATCTCTGATGGTCTGGATGATCAATAAGCCTATCTTCCAAGTAGCACATCATTTTAGTGGGAAAGACAAGTTTAGTCTGGCCTGGAGGGATTGCTTTTGGCTAATTTCCATTCAATACCTTAAAAAATCGGAAGATATGCTGCTTCTTGGCACTGTCTGTTTTCACAGCTGTGGAGCGCTGACCTCACAGACACCTTTGGCCAATATCAAGGCCCCCAGAGTGAGAGCTTTCACACAAAGGCACTTAAAGTGTGTGTGTTTGTTAGAGCGTCAGGGCTGACTGAGTTCTGCTATTCTGTAGCATGGCATACATACGTGACCACAGTGATCTTGGTGACGTACACAAGTGGGTCTATATCTGAGCTTCTGGAAGGACCTAAATGTTTTATAGCCCCCAGCCAGCGTGTAGCAATACTTTATGCAATACTGGTGCATGTGTTTATATACGTACACTGAACAAAAATACAAACGCAACAAGGTGGTGGTCCCATGTTTCATGAGCTAAAATAAAAGATCCCCAAAATCTTCCAAAAGCACAGAAAGCTTATTTATCACAAATTTGTTTACATCCCTGTTAGTGAGCATTTTATCCTTTGTTAAGATAATCCATCCACCTGACAGATGTGGCTTATCAAGAAGCTGATTAAACAGCATGATCATTACACAGGTGCACCTTGTCTTGGGGAGAATAAAAGGCCACTCTAAAATGTGCAGTTTTGTCACACAACACAATGCCACAGATGTCTCAAGTTTTGAGGGAGGGTGCAATTGGCATGCTGACTACAGGAATGTCCACCTGAGCTGTTGGCAGAGAAATTAATGTTTATTTCTCTACCGTAAGCCACCTCCAACGTCGTTTTAGAGAATTTGGCAGTATGTCCAACCGGCCTCACAATCGCAGACCACGTGTAACCACGCCAGCCCAGGACCTGGCTCCCAAGTGAGTGGGCCTATGCCCTCCCAGGCCCACCCATTGCTGTGCCCCTGCCCAGTCATGTGAAATCCATAGATTAAGGCCTAATGAATTTACTTCAATTGACTGATTTCCTTATATGAACTGTAACTCAGCAAAATCGTTGAAATTGTTGCATGTTGCATTTATATTTTTGTTCAGTATATTTGTTTTTTTAATACAACAGTAGATATGATTTTCCTTAATTTTCTCCCTGTCCTCTCTCAGGAGGGCCGTTCAGCAAGATGTTATATTTTAGACTCCTGAATGAACAAATTCCAATTGACTCCCACTCTGCAACGTAACGCCAGAGGCATTTGAGGAATTTCAATTAACTGCTGAAATCCCAGTCCACACAGCCTGTGGGGTAGGAGAGGAACAAAAGGAGTCCCTCCGCTCCTCAGGAAATATGGCCTGTTCAGTATGTTAGGTCACTTAATGGCTCTGTACCTCTGGGATATTTACAGCCCTGAAATCCTTATGTAGACAAAGTTAAAAAGGTCAGGCTAAAGGGGAGTTCTGGGTTGCAAAAGTGGAGATATATTTGTAATGGAAATAATCTTGTTGATTTACTGCGTTGTTTGGGTCTCTTCTTTCCAGTCAGTCATTGTGATACCACACAAGAACAGGAAGTTTAAGAAAAATATGTGAATCACTGGAAAAATGTGAATCACTGAATATTCATAATTTCTCCCTGATAACTATTCTGTGTAGTGTTTTATGTCTTCAGCTTTTAGGGTGAGATGAGGACTTAGGACCTAATGAGTCATCATGGGTTTTGTTTGTTACAGTCTGAACTCTTCACTATCGGCCTAAAATCGTGTTTTTCTTACAATCAGTCATCATTTCACAGTAATGAGGCCTTTAAGCATGCCTGTCTCTCAATATGAGATTCAAATGGAAATGGCAGCATCAAATTCAGAAGATGTGCATGAAGTGCTCAAATTCTACATCTTCCCACACAAGGCAAAACGTGATGTCATTTCCTTTCCAAGAAGAGAGGGAACTTTTCAGTATCTATTCCACTGGGGAACTTTTATATAATGGTGAGGTGGAGAAGGCAGTCAAAGCAATGTAAATGTGTGTGATTGTGATTAGAAATTGAGAAAGGATTTTGACTTGATGCTGAGCTTTCATCATTACACCATTTCAATACTTGGCAAAGACTTCCCTCATATTGCATGTTAATTGTATTCACTCTACATTTGTATGATTAGAAATGTGGGATCTGACATTCATTTTCACTTCATTGATGCAATTACTTGCAATTTACAGAAGCAATACCTTTTCTCCACAAACTTGAAAGTAGTTTTACTTTCAAGGAATTTGCGTGCATCTGATACAAGAACCACTTTGATGAGTCATTATCTGTAGTGTAAAGACAATAATGGGACATGAGATCAGGTAGGCAGCCCAATTATGATATGTTGCCCAATTATTGGTAAAAGACCGATCTGATTGGTCAAAAGACCAATTAGTAGCAAAAATATCAGAATTGGGCTGCCTGTGTAAACACAGCCGTAGTGGATGGAATGTGCATTCAAACTGCATCCATATTTCATGGTTTAAAGTCTTATGACATTGCATTTAACTTTACTGTCATAACTTTTGGCAACAGCTTAGTTAAGGGGTGGTGGATCGGCAGTTTCTCCTACCTCACGTTCCCTTAGAGTAAGTAAAGAAAGACTGAACACGCAAACAGCCCATTGTCTGAAAAATGTTGGGAGTATGTTTTGTTATATATGTCATGTTTTATTGAAAATGAAAGATAGGCCAGGGATATCACTTGGAGCACAGTAAGAGGGAGTTTCTTCCTGACACAGGAGGTGTAAAACCATCTCTCATACACACATAGAACAGTACTTAAGCAAATGGCCATAAAACTATTTTTATGGCTTTATGGCCAGAGACAGATAGAAGAGAGAGGACTAGCAGAAAGCACACATTTCTTTGCAGATGAATCTTGTCCAGTGATGTGGAGTTCTCAGTTGGACTTCAGTTCACTTTATGCAGATGTTTTTTTCTGGGAAAGGTTGATCTTGTCACCCAGACTCAACGCCATACCCTGTGGAGAGAGAGGAAGTGTTACTTGCAATGTATAGTCTTTAATAAACAATTCCACCCCGATATTTGCATTATTATATCATTACTACTTGCACTATCTCAGCATCCCAAATGGCAACCTATTTCCAAAAGTAGTACACTATATAGGGAATAGGGTGCATTTTGGGATGCAATTTGAGTGGGGAGTGAATTTCTCACCTGGCTCTTGGCCCGGATGCGGATGTGTCCGTTGACAGGGGCATCAGGACCCAGGTGGATGGGCTTCTCAATGCTAACGTTGGCCAGGGCGTCTTCACCGAATATAGAGCGGGCGTACAGGTTGGCAGCCATGAAGCCACAGAAGCCTGAAAGTGCCTGGATATAAGGACAGACAAGGTGGAGTAAGTGAGCATCACATGCATTCCTACCTATTTGACAGTAGTAGGAGTCCGATTGGTCCTCTAGGAATGTGATGGGTTTGCTGAAGATAGGGCTATTACAATAGAGAGTCATTGTCATCTTAATTGTCTAAATCCATCAGTGGACTGATGAAGAATTGTAGAAAATAGGTACATTTTGCCTGTATCTCGCAGGGTACCCTTTTCTTTTCCAATGGATTGATTCAATCAGATAATTATAAAAGCCATTTATAAATCAAATCCTAACACCGTAAAAAAGATAGCAGTAGCAGAAAGGTTACACGCTCTGAGAACTTCCACTCATTAACCTTCCTATCTGCCAGGTTTAAATCAATTATGTTCTATACATTATCATCATTGTCCTATTGATGTAGTTCAAACTGCCATATTCCATAACTACTGTACCTTCTCTGGGGTCAGGCACTTCATGTTGGTGGAGCTGAGGATGTGGTGGAGGTACTCGTTCAGGTCTGCAATGTTGGTGTTCACTGTCACCTAGAATAAACAGTGTTATTACGATCATCCACTGAACACACTAACAAAACAAAACCAAATATGGACAGTTCTCTTATCTAGCGGTAGTACCTTATTCTCCCACTCAAACTCGGCCCACATCTGTCTGAACTCTGCGTCTGTGCACGAGGCTGGCTGGATGTAGTCCATGATGTCAATGTGGATGTCACTGAGGACCACGCAGTTCCTGTCGCTGGCAGCTCCTGATACGTCATACACTGAGACAGACCGACAGATGCATGTTAGAACTGATGTCGAACACATGGAGTGGAGGCTGGCATCACATCATCTTCATGACAAGTACACTGACAGAAGTTAGAAGTGATCCTCTTACCTATGTTGCCAAATATGATGCCATTCTCTGTGGACGCCACTTTGACGTTAGCCTTGATGTTGGCAAAGTCATGAGGTGCCAGAGTGAGAGGAGAAGGCTTCTCAACCAGCTTGAGGTCACCTGTTGGATTGAAAGGTTGAAATCAGCATTAGACATACATTACCTGTGGTAACCAAGAGAGATGGCCCTGAAACAACCCTTAGTAAGGTTGTATGACTCTGCACATAGTCATATGAACTATAGACTAGAACCTCACCCAATGTAGCCAGCTCCAGGGTGCAATTCTGAAGGGTGTCGTTGGTTTGGTTGACGACCAGCACGTCCAGCACAATGTCATACTGGTTGACATGGACATAGGCCTCCGCATAGACTGGGTCTGAGAAACCAGTCAGCTGGGTAACCTGCAATACAACACACACTCAGAATGACATGGTCCTCACCAACCTGTTGTTATACAACAGAGTACCCGTCAATAACTACCTCAACAACACTAACAGCTAAGATGAAAACTTACATTTCTGAATTGGATCCTGAGATACAATCCATGCCATTGCCTAAACCTAGAAATGTTATATTCATTCCCTCTTTCATAGTTGTTCCTGTGGAACAGACCTAGAAAACACTGATTTCTCTGTTGCTATGGCTCACTGTCAAGTTGGACACACAGTGCCACCTGCTGGCAACTTGAGGTATATCACACACACACATCTACTTTCCAAAAAGGCACATGACCATGTGATTCCCAAGCACACTACTTTGTAATTCTGTAAGAGAACGGTGTGTGTGTGTGTGTCTACTGGGTCCCTGTAGGTGTACCTTGTTGAGTTTGGAGGCCATGGGGTCATTAGCCTCCTTCTTAAGAGTGGTTCCCATGGCAGCCAGTAGACTGAGCTGGAACTGGTCCTCCTTGGAGGTCGTCTCGTTCTTGGCCGTCAGTTGCATAAAGGAAATGGGGTCGTCTGCCTGCACCAGCACGTTCCGCTTCTCTGACTCTTTCTGTGGATAAGAAATGATAAGAGCACAGAACAGCATCAGCACAAAGCAACACAATCCAGCCGTGTCCAAATGGATAAGCAGCCAGGTGAAGGGAGAACTAGAGTATAGCTGAGTAAACTGGGAGAAGGCAGTGGTTTAGTGAGAAGAGTGGACCGGAAGCTATGGCCTAGTAATCTAGGAGCCAGCGCTCCTCCTTACCTTCTGAGATAGCTTCTCCTCCTCCAGCCTGACAGTGAGCATGTGAGACAGGGACTTGCGGCACTCCTTGTTGAAGATGTCGTTCATGAGGGGCGAGCACTCGGACAGCACCTTGAGGCACAGCGAGATGCGGTCCACATCGTCGTCTGTGATGGGCTTCTTGGGCAGAGAGGACTTGCCCAAGTGGAGGATGGTGGCCATGATCAGCATAGACTCAGCCACAAAGGACTGAAGGGGACACAGGGATCAAGAGCATTAGAATCACTTCATTGACTTTCAATGGAGTGAACGTGGAACACCTAAATCACAACCGTTTCAGAAGATAATGAGAGGTTCTATACTTACATTTTGTCTCTTTTTGTCTTGAACAATGGCGACATATCGCAGGGCCACTTTAGTCAGGGTTGTGGCCAACGAGGCTGCCACATAGAAGTCTCCGTCCATCAAGAAGCCCCTGAGAGGAGGCCTACAGGGAAAGGGACGAAAGTTTCATTGAGTGTCATATCATTCACTTCTGAAAGACAATCACTGCAAGCTAAGAAACTATGTATTTTAGATACAAAAGGTGATTTATTTTACCTGTCCTCTTCCTTCTTTGAGGGTCTGGAGGAGCTGAGGGCGCTCTGTGTGACGTAGGTGCCCATCTCTGTCACCAGTTTGGCTGCTGGCGCTGCGCTCACCTCTTCTTCCGGCTTCCCCTCCCCAGACTCTTTCTTGATCTCGTTCTCTACTATGGGGATCTGAAAACAAAGGGACAGACATGAGTCACCAGCATCAAGTATCACTCTGGTATTGAGCGCTGAAAGTGAATTAATAATCCATTAGCACAACACATACCTCTCCAAGCGATCTGCGCACTTCTGTCATCACACTCTGAATGTCCTCTTTAGTGCTGCAGTATTCTCCCAGGATCCAAAGCGCTCCTCTGTAGATCCTAACACAGTTTAAAATATTGGCTGTCAGCATAAAAAAATCTGTAATTCTCCAAAAGCATCCTGCGATTCTCTATTTATATGTAAGCTTGCCAGTCTTGGTCTTACTTGACAGTCTTGATGGCGTGGAAGACCTCCAGCATCTTCTCGATGATGAGGGGCCTCAGGTTGTCGAACCTCTGAATGGCCTCCCTCACAAACTCCAGCACATCAGCCGCTGCTGCCTCGTTAGTGTCACTCAGGAACTCCATCAGCTGAGTGACACACACGTGTCATTTAGATTACAATCACAGATGACAGAATGACCTTAGCTGTGTTTCATTTCAGGGTTTGTGTGGGTGAACAGGGTAGATAGGTAGACTCACCACAGGAATTACATTGGCCGCCATGTCAGGGAAGCGGACACTGCAGGAGTGGAGGGTGCGCACCAGCAGCTGCCTGAATTTATCAGTGTCCTCATGCTCCGTCACGTTGTTGGTCTTAATCACCTCTTTCTTCAGAACTATCACCAACTGGAACACAAACACATGAACACCTTAGTTAGAATAATCATCATCCTTTTAGAAAGAGACAGGAGCAGACAGTCCACAGAGACCGGAGCGGACAGTCCACAGAGACCAGAGCGGACAGTCCACAGAGACCGGAGCGGACAGTCCACAGAGACCGGAGCGGACAGTCCACAGAGACCGGAGCGGACAGTCCACAGAGACCGGAGCGGACAGTCCACAGAGACCGGAGCGGACAGTCCACAGAGACCGGAGCGGACAGTCCACAGAGACCGGAGCGGACAGTCCACAGAGACCGGAGCGGACAGTCCACAGAGACCGGAGCGGACAGTCCACAGAGACCGGAGCGGACAGTCCACAGAGACCGGAGCGGACAGTCCACAGAGACCGGAGCGGACAGTCCACAGAGACCGGAGCGGACAGTCCACAGAGACAGGAGAGGATAGTCCTGAGGATGACACACCCACCTCCTCTACGTTCCGGGATGAGACTAAGTCCAGGGCCAGCTGCAGGGTCTTCTTCCGGACTTCCAGGTCAGGCGTGCTCAGAACACGCAGAATGTCCATCACCAGGTCCTGGGTGGGCAGAGAACAGACATGTTAACCAGGTTATTATTACACTTCAAAGACTTACTGGTACCCAACATTTATGACAGTGAAGTCTGAGTACCTGGAGAACACGTTCATGAGTGGGATGCTCTTTCAGCTCTATCAGACGATCCAGGACGATCAGCTTCACATTGTTGTCACTCTCCTTGATGATCAGGTCAATGTAGCACTGGGCAGCAGCCTAGAATAAACAACACACAAACGCCATTGAAAGACACACAATACCAGACTAAAATCCACAGCAGTGCCATGTTGTGAAGAAGTAGATAAGTGAGAGGGGGTACCTTGATGGCAGTGGGTGCGCTGGACAGCGTGACAAGAGTGCCAGCTGCCTCATACTTGACGGCTGGGCTGGAGGACTGCAACAGGTTGTAGATACAGCGGATGAAGCGGGCACGCTCAGACGGGTTAGCATGGCACACCTAAACATGGAGGAAACAAGATACGATAAATTAAAAAAGGCCAGTACTTACGTGGAGATAATTTGCAATTGAAGCTTTGTTTTCATTTTCTTTAACTCATAGCAACATGTCTTAATAGACCACACACACTGGCATACATTTTGGCTTGCTCCTTCCTCAGTGCGTGTGAAACAGAAAAACAGACATCATGTGACATCCTGTGTTTTTTTAAAACATATTTCTCAAAATAGATATCTGGAGGTTTATTTGATTTATTTTGGTATTTTACCTCCTTTTTCTCCCAATTTCAATTACGATCTTGTCTCATCGCTGCAACTCCCCCAACGGGCTCGGTAGAGGAGAAGGTCGAGTCATGCGTCCTCCGAAACATGACCCGCCAAACCGCGCTCCTTAACACCCGCCCGCTTAACCCAGCTGCAACAATATGTCGGAGGAAACACTGTTCAACTGACGACACAAGAAGTTGCTAGAGCGCAATGAACCAAGTAAAGCCCCCACCGGCCGTGACAGACTGGGATCGAACCCGGGTCTGTAGTGACGCCTCAAGCACTGCAATGCAGTGCCTTAGACCGTTACGCCACACAGGAGACCAGATATCTGGAGATTTATAGTGGAATTTTCTGGTGGGAAAATGTCTGAAGTACTCACCTTGTAAATCAGCTCCACAATGACCAACTGGAGAATATCTCCAAATGTATGCACTTGATCAATACAGGTGCTGAGGTAATCCAGAGCTCTGTCCTGCACAGTGGAATTGACCAGTGTTAGTCCCAGACAAAGAAAAATGTTGGTGAGCGGTCTCTAATAAAAAAAGTGAAGATGCAATTGACCTGGTCTGCGTGAATGAGCATCATGAAAGCATTTCTCTTGCAGCTGGCATCTTTTTCATTCACAAGGAAATCATGGATCAACTCAGGGGCATCTGGGATGAGATTTTCAAAGTTCCTGAGATGGAAAGAAAATTGCTCAAGTAAATGCCATGTTCTCCATTAAGGGTCATATACAGTCATATGGGCCTTCCGTATTGTATCAGTACAGTAAGTGTACCTGTAGATGGTGTAGATGGCCAGGACAGCATTGCGGCGAACATAGCTGTGGCGGTGCTCCAGGCAGGCGCGGATGGCGGGCATGAGGGGCTCCAGCAGCTCAGACTCCTTCAGCTTGCACAGGAAGCGCAGGGTGGATCCACGGATGAACTCGTTGGGGTGCTGCAGGTCCTGAAACAGATAAACATACATTTAATGCCTCTTATTCAAGGGTAATAGTCCCACGTCATACTTTGCTAATTAGATAATTCATCTAACATTCAGAGACAGTGACAAAACACTTGCTACCATACCTTTCTGTAGGCATCACAGACCAGGATCATCTCCTGAAGCAGCTTGCCATCTGGCGTCGTCTTGGGGACAATCTCCCAGAAGACTAGCAGAAGCTTTTTGATGGTGTGGTCTTGAAGTGGGAGGACAAATCGGATGATGGTCATCAGTAGGCCTGGCAGCTTCTCCCCATTCAGTATCATGATGATTACCTTCTTCAGGGCCTCAGTCTTTGCCTTAATCTCTCCTTTTTCTGATATCAGGAAAAATTAACATTGTTAAAGTCACATTGATCACAGATTATTCACACTGATAATGTGTGTGTGTGTGGGGGAGGGGGGGTGCCTATTGACAGAGCAGATAGTGTCAACAGAGAATACTTACCCAAGTCGGTTTTGAGACTGACTTCGGATGGTGGTTCAGAGTCATTTGGAACATTGATCAAAGTGTAACAAACATTCTCTGCGGCTGTCATTTTGCCGGATGGATCGTCTTCCCTCTTGCAGCACCCCAATCAACAGAACTGTTAAGATGATTCCTATGAAGTACCCATCAAGTAATGTTAATGCATAATCCGACAAATGTAAACATAGCTGCTATTACACGCTTATTTCACATATTCAAGTTATTGTACACTATTCGTGCGTTCTAATACAGCACAGCTGTAGCTAAGAAATATGTGGTAGTTAGTCGACACATCCACGTAGACAAGTCAGTTGGCTAGCTTGTACTAGCTAGTTAATGTTATTCATTGACACAGGCCGCCTCGGCTGTTAGCTAGTACGCTAGTTATTGACAAGTCAATGGCCTAACGAATTACGCAGCTCAATCAGTGACATGCACTAAAAAAACAGAAATGCAATATGCCAGTAACACTTCACAGAGCCTAGTAAACTAGCTAGACGTTTTGATATTGCAAATTGAGCAAGCTCAAACGCTTGTCATCCATTACAGCTAGCGTTAGCTTGCAAATGGTGGATGGATACCAAAACATCTTCGGAATACAATTACCCAAACCAATCTTTCCGCACACGATAGAGAAATAAACACGTAGCTACCTTACTGCACGTTTATTATATTTCAAAATAGCCTCAAATGTCGCGTCTGTTATTTACTTGGGCATCTGTAAAATTGCTCAGAGACCTTCTCGAGCTGTCCGTTCCCCACTTCCCTGTGACGTGGAAGATTAGATACTTTCTGAGCCACATCACTACTACAGCAAGTGAAACGGGACAAATAACCCAGATGTCTAGACGCGAAGACGAAATTCTAATTATGAGTGCCCAATGTTACAATCTTATATATTGCCTCCATTTATGAACTGATACTTGACATGTTTTTGATACAAGTAACTTACACTACATTTGCTATTTATGAAATATTGAATTGTATATTTAAGCAATAAGGCCCTAGGAGGTGTGGTATATGGCCAATATACCATGGCTAAGGGCTTTTCTAGCAGGACGCAACGCGGAGTGCCTGGACACAGCCCTTAGCCGTGGTATATTGGCCATATACCACAAACCCCTGAGGTGCCTTACTGCTATTATAAACTGGTTACCAACGTACTTAGAGCAGTAAAAATAAATGTTTTGTCATACCCATGGTATACGGTCTGATATACCACAGCTTTCAGCCAATCAGCATCCAGGGCTCGATCCACCCAGTTTATAATTTTTTAAATAATTGATGCCCCCATCACGTGGTGTGGTTCATTCCAGAGGGTTGACCAATCCACAGTATAAGGCTGCCATTTCAGTTGGGTTTGTCAGTAGGTAGTATTACCAGCAATTATGATTCAAGAAAGTCCATAGTAGTCCCGGGTTAGTCCATGTTTGAACATCTACTATGTTTTAATTTTTTTTGTTCAAATTTAGTTGGTGTTAGGTATAAATAAACCCCCACTTTGGTTCCTACCTCCTCTTTGAAAACACCCACCACCGAGTGGCCATGTAAGAACATATAATGACAATGCAGTAATGAGAAAAGCTAACATCACGTTTATATATATTTTTACAAACCAGACAAGTTCAGAAAAAGTTTGTCTTTAATGACAAAAAATGAATGCAAACATTGAACGGCTACCAAAAATCATAGATAATCGACTAGAACATACAAGTATAATGGTAATTGTTCTCCATGTTGATACAGTTACAAGTGAGTGTGGATGGAATATTGGTTGTGGACAGGATGCCATCCAATGACTGAAAGAATCAGGGATAAGAGCTTTGTCATCTTCACACTGTCTGGGACACACTTCAATCTCAGAGCTCCATGGGCTCGTCTGGCTTCTCTGCTGCCGGCTCGTCATCTGGCTGGGCAACCTGCAGCACAACAAGAGGACAAGGCATGGGCACTGTCAGGTTTGGAGATAACTGAATAATGTACCGTCAAGAATCTTATTAAGGCAATAACCGTTCCTCTTGACAAGTGTCCTCGGTGAGAAAATATTTTAATTCAAAATTTGCCAAGTTGTTTTTTACCCTTCTCTGTGGCCTCTCCTCAAGGCCTTCAAGGAATGATGCCACATCGCCATCATCGTAAATGGTGAACTCCATGTCCTTGCCAACAATCCCGATGGACACATTCTAAAAGGGCAGACAGTAAGTTGTCAATCTGTGCTTTAAGTTGTGTTCTGATCCACTACCCTTCTCTCTGAAACCCTCACAAATTTTAAAACACTGGATTAGTGTAAGCATGGCTAGAAGGTGTTTTCACATAGTAGTTATATCCATCCCATCAGGAGGACCGAATGAAAGCACAGGGTGGGGAGTAGATAATTGGACAGTAGCCTGACGTAAAAGTATTCAGGTTACTACAAGCTTCACTCGGTTGATCTACGTGCATGTGGGTGGAGTGGGATGTTTGGAGCAGCGGACACCTTTTTGTAACATGACATCCTCGCCGGTTTCCCTCCCATTCACAAAGGGGCGATAGCAACCTTTTTTTGGCTAGTTGACTTTAAACATAGTAAGCTAGCTAGCCTTTTAACTTCCCACATCTCCACAATCTGAAATAATCCGATTTATAATTAAAACATATGCCCTAGCAAATATCCGTATACTTGCAGGTGTAACTACTGATGGGGAAACAAAGCTTCCTGAAGCTGAGGTTTTCCAGAACATTTTGTGAAATAGGTTCATTACTCGAGGCTTTGATCAACACAGTGTACACTAGTGGCGCCTGCTGGTCAAAATAAATGATTATAGACGACGTCCCACACCCCGTAGCGTGTGCGCAGCGTAGCCTTTTTGTCTTCTACCAAACCAATCAGGTGGTTGTTCGACGAAATGAAGCTTCGACCGTCATTGATCACATGCTTCTGATAAAGTGATACTGGCATCGGCACACTGCTTCGAAGTACACTGCTTAACAATTCTGACGCATGCCTCGGAGCTGAGGCATCAAACGTAACATCACTAAGTGTAACCCAAAACATTATCCCAGTTTGATATGCTGCTTGTGTATTAATTCCCATATCAGCTAAAAACAGAACATGTTTTGGTCACAGAGAAAAAAGCATGTGGCTAGCTAGTTGGCTATAGCAGGTTCTACCATTTCACAACAGCCTGATAGTTATAACTTCTAAACAAAATACCTTTTTGGGTGGATTCTTGTTGTTTGGTTATCAATGCAAAATAGGCGACTTTGATGAATAGCCTATATAGCCTATAGATCGGATCAAGGAACCAAGCGACAACACTGCCCCCATGGCTGCGGAAAGAATGATACGGCGCGTCTCAATTTTCAGGTAGTAGAAAAGTATGTCGAATGCCGGAGCGTTTTACAAGGAGCCTCCCCTTTTGTGATGAAAAACGATATTGCAACACTGCGCTACGCTCCGAATCTTGTGTTGCCATAGAGCTTGCAGTAAGCTTAAGGTTTACCTTTGTGGTAAGATCTTGTTCTGCAGGTAGAGTTTCCCTCAGTCCCCGTAGGCCATGTTGAACCAGGTCATTCAGTTCACCTACAAGACAGAACAAAAGCTTTACAACGTGCTTACATCAGTTCCTGAGAAGCAGAGAAGAAAGGGCATAAAATACTCACAGTTGAAAAAAGCGTCCATGTGTCTTTCCAGGTAGGTACGTGCAGACTGGGAGCGGGCCCCTATGGACATGGCCTTGCAATCAAAGTAGTTGGCAGAGGGGCAGGTCTGGAAAATGTGTGGCCCCATATCCTAGAAGAGACAGACAATATTAGATATGACATACTATTCCACTAATATTTATAGCAGGACAAACCAACCAAAACATATCTTACATCATATCCTGCGATGAGCAGTCCCACACCATAAGGCCTTCTTCCATATCTCTGTGTAGGGATCTGGGTTTCTGAGTGCTAGGTCAAGGTGGATTGTCTATGTGTAGCATGAATTGTGTCTGTATTGGCCATTTGAAAAGTTATTACACCATTGCAACTCAAACATTCAGCATCATAAAAACTAAAACATTTGTGGTAAAAGGATACTGCTTCCAATCAGTGTGACCAAGCGTGACACAGGGAGAGGCCGATCAAACACGAACCTGGAGTCCAGGCACTCCTGACGCATAAAGTTGCTGAAGGAGTATGATGGAAGAGTGAAGTGTTAACTCCAGTCATAAAAACCCTTTCTAATTATCTTCAATAATATGAAAAACCATGCACAACAGATTCTCTCTTACCAGAGTAGCCTTGCATCAGCAGTGAGGCCAGCGATGGAGATGCCAATATGGCTGTCGACGTGTAGAATTTTCTTCTGATGGGCGGCCAACTCTGACTGAGCTCTCTGGACAAGAACACACAATTAGAATTAAAAATAGACAACTTTTACACTATGCAAATGTAAAATCAATGTAAATTGTACCTTCAGAGCCACAAGTACAGCATGACTGCGAGATTTCAGACCCACTGTGGCAGATCCTTGTTTCACTGCTTCCATAGCATATTCAATCTGATGAATACGCCCCTGAAACAAGACAATGACCTATTATAACAGTCACAAATATTGCAGCTGAAATTGCTAACTGTTATGTTACCAGTATTTGCAGACTCTTACCTGTGGACTCCAAACTGTGACATCGTTGTCATACTGGTTGCGGAACTAACAAAAATACAAAAGTTGCTATCGTCATAGCACAGTATGTCATCATTGACTACATAATAGAAATCAAGTTCCATTTGCATGTGAAAACGTTATCATGGGATGCATTATTGCTCCATTGTTTATATTTTTGTTGGTTGCCCAAAGCCCACTTTGATGGTAACAGTTACATCTTAACGTGTCTTTACCAAGGCAATGACTCAGCTAAAGCAGCGGTGATTTAACTAGCTAGTTAGCGCTGATTTAACTAGCTAGCTAGTAACACAGCTTGGTCTTCACACACAGAAGTTTGACTTGAAGTTGTGAACAAGTAATCTAGGTAGCTAGCTAGCTGAATGGCTAACATTAGTTAGCTAGCTACTCCCATTGATTAACATGTTAGCTATGTCCAATAACATTAAGCAAGAAGTTAGCCAATACTATCGTATTCTACACAAAATATGGGATAGTCACAGGTTAGGGATGCAGCCATAGCATTTGTTGTTGGCCTAACTAGCTACACATTCTATTTCATTATCTTTTTTTTTTATCGGTACGGTAGCGTAGCTAGTTAGCTTAACTAAAGGCTTACTCATTGCTATGGATAACTAGTCAACTAGGTAGCCTTTCTATCCGACTACAGATAACAGATATTTCTGTTGCATTTAATAATTACGTTTGCATTCACTTTTGATACATCGTAGATATTATATAACTTCTTCCATCCTTACCATGATGATTAAGCTTTCCACCAACAAGAGCCTCAGATGGCTGATGCGTGATCGACTACTTTTCCTACTGACGTCTGCGCAAAGGGAAACAAGTAGATCACAGAGAGAGATCCGCGTTCTGTATTTTTCTCTATCTGCCAGATGTGATGTGAAATTCTTCACCAGACACTGCAGAAGAATTCAGAAACACCCAAAATACACAAACTAAAAGCGTGCAATTATTCAATACAGGTAATGTTAAACATAATTTAAAATCTTGTCGAATTCAACTATTTCCCCCTGAAAATGTCGATTTTGAAGGTGCATTCCTTATTCTTACATAAATATCACTTACTTTCTATAATATATCCAAATAGAGTTACATCTTCTCTGATATATGTAGTGCTCAAGAGATTCCATTCCAAAGAGAAACATTGCTTTTATTTACAAAGTCTCATGAGAACACATCCAAAAATAGGTATTCTAAGATTAATCTTTTTTTTTAATGAAGTGGTAGATTTCATTAGTTGAACAGATCTGGAAATCTTACAATATCACAGGCCTGCCAGAGTAACTAGGCCTAGATAGTGGTAGAATAGCCTGGCTATGTAATTACACTAGAAAAAGGTGCAATAGTATACTACTACTACTACTACTACTACTACTACTACTACTATTAATAATACTAATAATAGTAGTATAATAGTAATGCTACTACTAATATTAGTACTTCTACTACTACTACTACTAATAATAATGGCTAAACCTGGAAATAATGGGCCTTATTTCTGGCCAAAATATACTTCACCAATCCTAAAATCCTAATGAAACCGTTCCAGTTGCACATCTGTTTGAAAGCAAGATCATTTGACGTTTGGATTTTGTCCAAAGTAACGGTAAGCAAAATCAGGTAAATTGATAACGCATACTTTCTTTAACCTCACTGTCAACATGTTGACATTGTATGGTTGTTTTTAGCTGTATAGATGATCAATTGTAGATGTTTTCAGTGTATTTTGAACGCTTTTTTCAAAAAGAGTGCATTAAAATGACAAAAAGTTAACTCGGGCTGATTAACTCTGACAGTCTCAGTTTTTATATAGCAGCACTCTTCTTCCTTCGTCTGACCGACCATGAGCGTGCACGGTTTGTTTCCAGTGCTGCAGAGCGCGTGCCTGTGTCGATCTGTAGTTTTTGTAGCGGATTGTCACATCTAGGCGGCGACACAGAGTCCCTTTTCTCTAAAAACAACAACATTTCACCTTCTCTTTCTTTTAGTCAAAATGCTTGAGCACGTTTGAGTGACCATGGAGTGCGTTTGCCGTCATGTAGTGGAGCGTTAATACGGCGAAAATATTGGGAGAAGGAAACTTGAAGGAATCCAAGGAGCTACAGTTGAAAACATGGCTGTTCGCGAAGAAGGAGAGGTTTTGCACAGTAAAATCAGGCACCACGATGGGGTTGCCAATGCAAACAGCACAGAGAGCTTCAGGAACGGCTATGTGAAGAGCTGCGTCACCCCTTTAAAACAAGACCATCAAAGGGGATTTTTGTTTAACGTCTGTAGGTTTTGCAATGAGGACATTCTGAATTCAAAATTATTTCGAATTTCTGGTCTATACCTGGGTGCATTCGCAATTTTTGCAGTTTCGTTGCTTATTTCCAGGAGCTTGCAAAGTGACTTCAGCTTTTGGGATTTGCGGAGTTTTCTGTCGGGCTTCTCTCAGTCCATCAGCCCTCTCTTTAGCATAGGCTGTGCATTCTTCTTTTTGACTTTTTATCTAAGGAGGAAAAAGAGGGAAAGTAATAAATGTTGGCTTGTGTCACTGCCAGCATCATGTTACTTAGGGGATTTTTTGGTTTTGCGGTTTTTGCAGTGGGGAGAGGACCAACACCAGATGCAAATGGTGGGCAGGTTGTTATTCGTGTTGGGTTGTGTGGGTCTCCTAACACTGATCCCCACTTTGAAACTCAAACACAGTGTTCTGATCCTGGTGTTTGCCAGTGTTGTGTGGTTGGTGTCTTTCACCAGTCTGAGCTGTCTGCCTGCGCTCCTGAGACCCGTGTTTGCATGTTTGGCGGGTGTCTCAGGCTCGCTCTTGTCGCTCTGTTTTGACCATTATTACCCGTCGAGGGAAGCGCCAAACAGGATCTCCAGCACCGAGGAGAAAGTCCCTGTGATCAGACCCAGGAGAAGGTCAAGTTGTGTTTCTTTGGGGGAAACGTCGACCAGCTATTATGGCAGCTGTAAAATGCCTCGCAGACCTTCATTACCGTGCATATCCAGAGAACAGGTAGGTCATGGGCTAGCATAATGTTCATCATTGCCTTCACTCAGTTGTGCACTGACTGCTCAGAGTGAGCACACGTGCGCAAGAGTACACAACCTTGAACCTGTGGTCTCCAGCAAGGAGGCAATTAAACTCCATATCCATAATGCACAGGCCTACAATAGTCCAGACAGACAATCACCCCTACACTGCTGAACTATTCACTATCCAGGTCATTAACCTCTACTCACACCAAATAATCGTCTCTTGAAATAAACTAGTCTGATAGTCCTGCAATAATTAAACCCATATGACTATAACATGCAGCACACAAGCACCAGAAAGTTAATTTACCTAAGTGACATTTATTCAGACATCCTATCCTATTCTCGTTTATTGAGAGAATTGTGTTGATGACAGGAAAGCATGTCTAACAAGTTAAATCCAAGTTCAAGCAGGTAGAATAGTCAATGCAATGATAATTATTTAGTAATTCACTCACAGGCATTATTTTCATATAGGCCTAGCTATTAAGAAAATAAGTGGTTAGTACTACATATTCACTCATCTCTAAAGTGCCCTATAAGGTTATTATTTCACTGTAGTTAGGATACCCTGGTGTGAGTCCACTGCAATGGAAAGTGTGAGTAACATCAAGTGTATTTATTTGGCTTCAACACTCACTGTATTCCAGGCAATGTATTGTGACCATGGAAGGTATTCATTCCCCAATAGTTCAAGATGGAAGATATTCATCCAAGACCCCCCAATAGTCAAACATCATGTTCACACTTACAGTTGATTGTAACAAACAACATCACTGTGGCCCAGCTGAGCAAGGCAAGCCCTTTTTAAAGGTGCTGTCTGTAAAATGTTATAGGCTACAATTTGTACAAAAAAATGGACCCCTTGATTTTTTGAAGAAGACAACTTGATGAAATAGCTTATTATTACTTTCTTACACAGGCCCAATCATAACATTATTTGCAGGGATATGAAATATTGCTAGCTTGCTTACATTTTAAGCGTCTGAGCTCAAGAACCAATTGTGTATCAGAAAGAAGCTGTTTTTGGAAGGATCGGGCCATCCACTCTGAGAGTAAATAGGCATCAGGCTTTAGCATCAAATTATATTCCATATTTTAAAAACCTCAAGGAATGTAATTCCTTTAAAGATGTATAATAACAGGCTATTTGTGTGTAGAAACTTTATGGACTGCAGTCCGCCTTTATTTTATAATCAGTGATGGTAGCTGATTCTAGTTTATTTGTGAAATATTTAGGTGTAGTGCCACACATTAACAATAAGAGTTTTCAAATCCAATGAGGGCAATATGTTCAGATGACATTTTAGTCTGTGCTCTGCCCTCTCTGAACATATTAGATTAGCATATCATATTGTTCATTGTCAATTAGATTTATCCGGATTTAGTTTTGCGCCTCTGGTTCTGTCTATGAACCTGTGAAATTTTATAAAAGTGACCTGCCAAATATTGTTTTAGCAATAACCTTTGTTGTAAACTGGACTACCTTAAAGATTAAGATTATTAAGAAAAGATAAGACGCATAAGCTGTATAAAGGATGTTTTATTACAGCGTTGTAATAGCACACTTCAGTCATACAACACAACATTGAATTTGTTGTTTGTTCATTTGACTCATTGTCCTGCAGTGGCTGTTGTGTCAGGAATAGATTGCAGACTCAAGTCTGGATACTACCATACAGGTCTGTTCTAGCGTTAATGTTGTCAGGCAGTGATGGGCATTGGTGTAGACCAGTATTGATCAGTGAAATAAAGATGTCACTACCTGTTGTCCAACTGTATTGACTTAACAAGAGGGGACAGGAGTGCCAGCATCACCCAAAACGCGGTACTGTCCTAGCTGAAGGACCATGTTTGAATATCGCAGTCAAGGGCTTTAAGAGTGTGATGTGCGCGTCAGGTTCAGTGTCCACAGTCAGGTCTTATATGTGACACTTTGTCATGATGTAGTGTAGACTAATGGTAATTAAGCCTAGATCATACTTGTCATCCACACATGCATAGCTGACCTGACTTATTTGGTCACACATTAAATGGTGCCTCATATATCATGACATTACATGATTTGTTGGTCATTGATTCATCAGAAATGTATTGTCAAATCATTTATATATTTTTTGGTCAGCACATGATGCTTATGACAAATGCTGTGTGGAATGTGGAAAAGACTAACTCGTGTCACTTGAAGAAAAAAAATGATTTTGACCTTAAAAGAAAATGTGTCTTTCAAAATTGGCAATGCGGAAAAATTTACATAATAAAGTTTTCCACAAATTAATAATTATCGTAAAAACTACTATTTTAAAAACACACCACCATATACGATCAGTAGTCAACAACTTTTGGGTTTGAATACAACGTTTGTCCTGAAGCTCTGTTGATATTGACATGATGGTATGCTGTGTGTCCTGTTCTGCATTAGATCCATTGTTGCCAGACAGTGATGCATTTAGGCCTTGTTTGTTAATTGTTTCTAGTTTCCACACAGCAAAAGTTCAGTGTTAGCAGCCAGACAAGTATCAACACCACCACCTTTTGATATGAGACCATGTGCAGCTGAAATCAAAATAATTTTAAATATTTGAAAGACAACTCCGTTTTAGTAGGCCTGTCTCTTGCAGGAACTCTCACATGATAACAATGTAGACCTAGTTATGGAGCACTAACACATCCTGCTCAGGGCTCTACACTGACCTTTTTTACAAGGAGCATGTGTGCGCCTAAGTTGAAAAATGTAGGAGCACACAAAGAAATTTAGCACAATGAAAAATATTTGAGGTAACAAGCTGGATTCTTTGTAGTAAGGGTGCAAGCATGACGGTCATGAATCTGCGCTCAGTGTATTCTCCATGGCACTTGGGGGCTGCGGTATAGTGAGGTAATCATTGCAACAATTTATCATCTGGGTGATATATTTTTTGGGGCGCACGGGTGCTCCTAAATTGAAATTCCAGGTTGCACAGCAAAATATTTAAGCGCATATGCAAGTAAAATGGTCGCACTGTAGAGCCCTGCTGCTACAATTCGCTATGCTGTTTTTTAAATGTGGATCACAAAGATACACAATGCTATTTTTGTATGCAGGCCTACATACTGTGCTTGATACTCCTTTGCACACCTACTAATACAGTTAAAATACCTATGATATAGGCCTACTCCATTCTGAATTAAATAGGTCAACAAAGGCATGACTAAGGAGGACCATAATGCAGAGAAGATAAAGTTTTACATCTCATTTACATGTCTATCACCTCACTTTGTGTCATGTCAAACCTTCTCTGGTATTAGGTTTGACATTCTGCGCATAAGACTATTTGTCCCAATGATTAATGATCAGTGATATAAGCACTGATACCGTATTTCTTATTTTGGACTCTGATATCTTACATTTTTAAAGTTTGGTTTACATTGGCACATCAGTCATGTTTTTCTTAAAGATACTGAAGTTAGGATTTCAGCTTGATAGTTCATGCTAAAAAGCAATGATTTGTACAGCCAAAACAGTCAGGCAAAAAAAGTCCAGATGTAGGCTAGTTTGGCTCTTAGTATTGGACACAAAGTTTTACGTTTCAAGTCAGATCAAATCATTACATAATAATCAGTATGTTATCTTATTTATTGTGTTGTTTTCAAGATTACTTGACATTCTTAGAAATGTATTGCAGTTTGACTTTAAGGGTGACATCATCTGTCCGCAAAACAATCCTTGCAGAGCGCAAATAGGCCTAGACCATAATACTCACAGTCACAGTAGCCTTCTTTTACAATGTCCGTGGGAAGGTAGCGATTATTTATGCAGAGTTAAAGTAAACAGTGTAAAAGTGTTTTGCACACGACATTGCAAGCAGCAGTAGGCCTATTCCAAACTATTTAAAATGTTACTTTTCTTGGGCAACTTTGCTTGCATTGTATTTCAGACAGAGGATGTAGCCCATTATCTTGTAAAAGTACCCTCCCTCATATAGATAGTAAAATTGTCATATTTTCAGGGGATGTTGCTGGAGAAAGGTACATTGAATCTGTATTCTTTGTTGACTAGCAAATGCCTGTGCATGTGGTGTGTATGGAGAGCGACATTAAGCTTATGACCGTCTTACTTGGTTGAGATAAAGGTGCTACGGTCTGTCCTGTGATCTTATGAACTAGCTAGTACACAGCAACACCTCAGCCTCTCCTGCACTTCCTGATTCTCTTTAGAAACTTAGTCATCATACATTACGCTTGCACTTTTTAAGTGTATTAGCCATTTGGTAGCCATCCAACTCCGTTGTGGTTTCTAAACTGATGGACTGGCCAGCTATAGTGATAATCTCATTGATGCGCTGTCTCACGTCATGTGTGGCCTCATGGCGTCTCCACCTGACGAGCCCAGCTAACAGGCACTCTCCCTGGCCCCTGCCTGTGAGTCATAGCCTTCCTTCCCACAGCGTAATGGCCCTGTGCTCGTCATCAGCGCAGCCTACTACTTCTTTAAACCCAACTACAGTGGCATGGACCAGAAGGTGCGTCTAGTGCTGCTTGATATCTGTTTGACGTCTTGTGCATCGTCTGCTTGATATTGAATTATTAGTTTACGTTGCACAAAATCAAAAGAAAGCTAAACCTAACCTGAAACTGTGAACAAGGGCCTACAGTAAAACAGTTGTAAAATCCTGGCACCGATGGTGGAGCCTTCTCTACCTGAAATGCAATTTTGGTAACAGAAAACAGGAGATTCACAAACACATTTTCAGTGCATGGTCCTTTGAAAGGAACAGTGTGCCATCTCACAAGTATTCCACATACTATGGGAGCAGTCAATAGAACATTTAAACAATTGAGTTCACACAGTGAGTCAGATTTTGAGGTTCTGAACTTGTAATTGTATTAAAGGCTTGATTTCTGTAGTAAGATGGATAGCCTATTTGATTAGGCTGTATTAGATAGGCTAGTATTATTCCTGCAGTATTACACTGTTGTTATCATGTTATTTTTTCAGTGATAGAATAATGGTAAAATACTGCACACATGAGAACGGTAGAAAGACGATACAGTGCTCTTACCTGTATAGGTTACATTTCTCACAGAATAAAAAAGTCCTACATTTGTAGCAATGTTTTCATGGAAACAGACATGTTGGCCCCCACACCTAGAGTTCACAAAAATAAATAAAAAACAGTCACTTCATCTAGGCATAGACAAAAAAAATTGTATGTCTTGTGGGGAAATAAATCCATGATTTGAAAGCAGACAGTTTCTCTTTTTTTTGTGGTGTTTGGGCTATCATGACAAAATCAGATTTTTTTTGTCTATTGTTTGACATGTGTGTCATTCCTGCAAAAGGGGCAGGTTGGACATCCTGTGTAGTGTACTGACATCCTGTGTCACATCACTACACTTTGTGGCATATTGGTAGGCTCGATATGAGGACAAAGATAAAGTATTTAAAGAGAAAGTGATCCAAGGTTAATGAGTGACTTAAAGAACGTGTGTCCTTCTCACACACACACACACACACACACACACACACACACACACACACACACACACACAGCCATGTGTTCCTTTGTCTAGGGAAACTGATTTGCTGTCTTTTGGTAACTGAGCTGTATGTTTTGTCTCTCCTGGTGTGGGTCTATGAGCAGTTCTGGCTTTATCGGTTGATCTTGAACTCATGAGGAAGTTTGTCTGTGGGTTTGGCATTGTGCAGCTGGAGGCAAGTGGGTCAGTGTGGTGGGCGGGCGCTGACGCTTGCTGAGGGCCTGTTATCGCAGGTGTTTGGCTTCTCAAAGGACATGGCTGCATGGGCTGCATCAACGCCCCTCAGTCACCTCCCTACTGCTCATTCAGTCCTATCACCTCTCCAAATTGATTCTTAGATGTTTAAAGCTCTTTATTTGTACTCTGACTCTAGCTCTGATTTGACCCATTGATTGGGTATATTATAGCTTTGGAAACGAAAAATATACACTACCAGTCAAAAGTTTGGACACACCTACTCATTCAAGGTTTTTATATTTATATGTTTTATTTATTTTTACTATTTTTTACATTGTAGAATAATAGTGAAGACATCAAAACTATGAAATAACACATATGGAATCATGTAGTAACCAAAAAAGTGTTAAATAAATCAAAATATATTTTATATTTGAGATTCTTCAAATAGCCACCCTTTGCCTTGATGACAGCTTTGCACACTCTTGGCATTCTCTCAATCAGCTTCATGAGGTAGTCACCTGGAATGCATTTCAATTAACAGGTGTGCCTTGTTAAAAGTTAATTTGTGGAATTTCTTTCATTTTTAATGCATTTGAGCCAATCAGTTGTGTTGTGACAAGGTGGAGGTGGTATACAGAAGATGTCTCTATTTGGGAAAAGACCAAGTCCATATTATGGCAAGAACAGCTCAAATAAGCAAAGAGAAACAACAGTCCATCATTACTTTAAGACATGAAGGTCAGTCAATATGGAAAATGTCAAGAACTTTGAACGTTTCTTCAAGTGCAGTCGCAAAGAACGTCAAGCACTATGATGAAACTGGCTTTCATGAGGACCCCCACAGGAATGGAAGACCCAGAGTTTCCTCTGCTGCAGAGGATAAGTTCATTAGAGTTACCAGTCTCAGAAATTGCAGCCCAAATAAATGCTTCACAGAGTTCAAGTAACAGACACATCTCAACATTAACTGTTCAGAGGAGACTGTGTGAATCAGGCCTTCATGGTCGAATTGCTGCAAAGAAACCACTACTAAAGGACACCAATAAGAAGAAGAGACTTGATTGGGCCAAGAAACACAAGCAATGGACATTAGACCGGTGGAAAGTTGTCCTTTGGTCTGGAGTCCAAATTGGAGATTTTTGGTTCCAACCGCCGTGTCTTTGTGAGATGCGGTGTGGGTGAACGGATGATCTCCGCATGTGTAGTTCCCACCGTAAAGCATGGCGGACGAGGTGTTATGGTGTGGGGGTGCTTTGCTGGTGACACTGTCTGTGATTTATTTAGAATTCAAGGCACACTTAACCAGCATGGCTACCACAGCATTCTGCAGCGATACGCCATCCCATCTGGTTTGGGTTTAGTGGGACTATCATTTGTTTTTCAACAGGACAATGACCCAACACACCACCAGGTTGTGTAAGGGCTATTTTACCAAGAAGGAGAGTGATAGAGTGCTGCATCAAATGACCTGGCCTCCACAATTCCCCGACCTCAATCAAATTGAGATGGTTTGGGATGAGTCGGACCGCAGAGTGAAGGAAAAGCAGCCAACAAGTGCTCAGCAAATGTGGGAACTCCTTCAAGACTGTTGGAAAAGCATTCCAGGTGAAGCTGGTTGAGAGAATGCCAAGAGTGTTCAAAGTTGTTGAACAATTATTTGGTTACTACATGATTCTATATGTGTTTTTCATAATTTTGATGTCTTTACTATTATTCTACAATGTAGAAAATAGTAAAAATAAATAAAATACCTTGAATGAGTAGGTGTACTAAAACTTTTGACTGGTAGTGTACATGGCTCTGAAAGTGTGAAAATAACCTTTTTGTGTTCACTAGAAAACTGATTGCGAAGATTTGAAAACGATAGGACGTGGCCCTGTGTTCATGTGACCTACCGGTCGGTATGTACTGTAGTGTGGCTGCATGCTGACGACCTCTGTGTGAGTGAACACATCTGTTTGTTGTTGGTGAGATCCTTCAATGTGTCAGGCGGACTGGGAGGGAATGCCCTACGCAACAATGATGCTGCTGCTGCCATTTTAGAGATCTCACTTTGGACATCATGTATTAATGAAGTGATGGCGAGACTACTGATTCATAATTCATGGAGCAGTATGTGAGGGATTTGTGTTTTTGTCTCAGCGAAGGTGTTTGTATGATTTAAAAATGAATCATCAATGGAACAGTCACCAAGTCATAGGATTTCCCCCAAATGTCCCCAAAATAATTTATATCAGAAATCCGCAGGAACTCATTTCCACACCAATTAAAATCCTAAAAACAACCCCCAAACAGTCTAGCTATAGTAGGGATGCCCAGGCCCCTTGCCTGGATGTGTCCCGCCTACAGTGTCTGTCTCGTAAGACCCCCTTATATAGCACTACTCTTTATGCTGCATGATATCTTACTCTTGACACCCCTCTCCTATCAGGCTCTTTGAGTCTGCTTTCGCTCGGCCCCTGTCCCACAGTGTCCGCCAGCCACATTTTAAGAATAGAAGTAACTGCATTTAAAGAAATAACAGGCACAATTAAGAAAATGTAAACCATCTCACCTAAATCGTGCACTATGGCTAAAGGTTCCCCATAATTTTAATGGTTGGACATAATAGACTGTAAAAACACCAGCAAAGTTTAACTTTGAAAATCTGTTCCAAAGTATTCCCACACAATATATACAGTGGGGAGAACAAGTATTTAGTCAGCCACCAATTGTGCAAGTTCTCCCACTTAAAAAGATGAGAGAGGCCTGTAATTTTCATCATAGGTACACGTCAACTATGACAGACAAATTGAGATTTCTTTTTCCAGAAAATCACATTGTAGGATTTTTAATGAACTTATTTGCAAATTATGGTGGAAAATAAGTATTTGGTCACCTACAAACAAGCAAGATTTCTGGCTCTCACAGACCTGTAACTTCTTCTTTAAGAGGCTCCTCTGTCCTCCACTCGTTACCTGTATTAATGGCACCTGTTTGAACTTGTTATCAGTGTAAAAGACACCTGTCCACAACCTCAAACAGTCACACTCCAAACTCCACTATGGCCAAGACCAAAGAGCTGTCAAAGGACACCAGAAATAAAATTGTAGACCTGCACCAGGCTGGGAAGACTGAATCTGCAATAGGTAAGCAGCTTGGTTTGAAGAAATCAACTGTGGGAGCAATTATTAGGAAATGGAAGACATACAAGACCACTGATAATCTCCCTCGATCTGGGGCTCCACACAAGATCTCACCCAGTGGGGTCAAAATGATCACAAGAACGGTGAGCAAAAATCCCAGAACCACACGGGGGGACCTAGTGAATGACCTGCAGAGAGCTGGGACCAAAGTAACAAAGCCTACCATCAGTAACACACTACGCCGCCAGGGACTCAAATCCTGCAGTGCCAGACGTGTCCCCCTGCTTAAGCCAGTACATGTCCAGGCCCGTCTGAAGTTTGCTAGAGTGCATTTGGATGATCCAGAAGAGGATTGGGAGAATGTCATATGGTCAGATGAAACCAAAATATAACTTTTTGGTAAAAACTCAACTTGTCATGTTTGGAGGACAAAGAATGCTGAGTTGCATCCAAAGAACGCCATACCTACTGTGAAGCATGGGGGTGGAAACATCATGCTTTGGGGCTGTTTTTCTGCAAAGGGACCAGGACGACTGATCCGTGTAAAGGAAAGAATGAATGGGGCCATGTATCGTGAGATTTTGAGTGAAAACCTCCTTCCATCAGCAAGGGCATTGAAGATGAAACGTGGCTGGGTCTTTCAGCATGACAATGATCCCAAACACACCGCCCGGGCAATGAAGGAGTGGCTTCGTAAGAAGCATTTCAAGGTCCTGGAGTGGCCTAGCCAGTCTCCAGATCTCAACCCCATAGAAAATATTTGGAGGGGAGTTGAAAGTCCGTGTTGCCCAGCGACAGCCCCAAAACATCACTGCTCTAGAGGAGATCTGCATGGAGGAATGGGCCAAAATACCAGCAACAGTGTGTGAAAACCTTGTGAAGACATACAGAAAACGTTTGACCTGTGTCATTGCCAACAAAGGGTATATAACAAAGTATTGAGAAACTTTTGTTATTGACCAAATACTTATTTTCCACCATAATTTGCAAATAAATTCATTAAAAAATCCTACAATGTGATTGTCTGGATTTTTTCCCCTCATTTTGTCTGTCATAGTTGACGTTTACCTATGATGAAAATTACAGGCCTCTCTCATCTTTTTAAGTGGGAGAACTTGCACAATTGGTGGCTGACTAAATACTTTTTTTCCCCACTGTATATATTTATATATATATATATATATATATAGTATGTTTGTGTAAGCAAGATTTGAAATGATTATGTTTTAGTCAAATATTACTGTATATCTGTTTGAGCTTCCTGCGGTCAATTTGCGGTATACAAATTATTTGTAATTATGTTCCGGCCTCCTGACCATTTGCTTGCGGCTGAATCTAGTTGATGATCCCTGCACTATGGATTTGTTTTGTCTTATAGTAAGATATTCAAAATATGATCTCTACAATCTCCTGCAGTATAACTTCAGTCACAAAAACTGTCAAATTATGATGTTCCACTTTGTGTCATTACAGAACCATTTATACTCAACTCTGATGGACAGACCCGTAATTATGCTGTCGACATTATGCTTCTGTTTTCCACATCCTACTTTATGAGTCCAACTCATGTGCTGACCAGGTCCTCTCTGCAATTCAGGGCCAGATGTCAAAATTACTGTTTGTATAATAATCTAATTAACCACCATTATTTAAAAGAGCATAGTATGAGTAGAACATTTGTTTGATTAAGTAGGACTATATAGTATGAAGTATGGCATTTCAATGTAACATTCTAGAATATCTTGTAAGAACAGTTGCGATGTTCCTTGGTCGTATGGAGAGAGGGAAGGATGGTTTAAACCTGGTCAGGCGAGGGTGAACCATAGATGGACCCCTGTTTTTGTAGTGTTAGTGCTCCTGGGTGTTTTGGGAGCCAGGCAGGGGTAAATAATGCTCTTAACTAATTCTTAACTATACACATGAGGACATTGCAGCAGGCTGCATAGAGAGAGAGTGATAGAGAGGGGAGGGAGAGGGGGAGAGAGCAAGGCGGCGGAAAAGCAGAGCGCCTCTCAGCTGTCACGTTCTCTTGCTGTAAAGCCATGTGGAATGATATAACATTGACGTCACTACCCAGTGACGTACGAGTGTGACTGCAAAAAAAAAGGCAAGTTTTACTAATCGCCCTGTAGAATTTAGTGTCTGCCTCTAGCTGTGATGAGAAGGGGAGAGAATGCACGGAGGAAAATGCAAATACTACTAAACGTTGTATGTAGGATTGTTTAAATTAGTCAAATAAAATGTATCATTTATGCATCTTTATTTTTTGTTTTTAACATGTAATATTCTTGAGAAACCAAGGTGATTTTTTTCTTCTCACTTTAAATTCTGTTTTTGTTGTTTTTTGGAAATATTTTTATGAAGATAAACATTAATTGAATAGAGTTCAAGTGTTGGTAATTGATGGTAATTATATTTAGCCTAAACTGATTGTAAAATTGCTTGAGTAAATTTAACAAATGAGTGCTTTGATTCAACACAGATGATGGATGACGTGTGTAATATCTTAAGTACTGTATATTATGAGATCAGTTATTGTTTTTCTATATAGTAAGAGAATATGTAATTTGCGTGCATGTTTCTGGAATATGGCACATAGTTGTTTTATTCAATATTTAAATAAGGCTACATCATATCTTTAGTCATTCTTTTGATAATTTCTAGCAATTCTGTGATTTTTGACTGAGTAAAAAATATATAGACCTACTTGTTGTTGTCTGTGATCCATCCAACTTATTTAGTCTATCTCCTCAACTCATTTCTTTCTGTGTAGTCTCAGTACATGATCTCCTCTTGTGCTCAGCTGTAGTGGGCTCAGAGATAAGGGGCTCCTGAATTACATTTAGGGAAACAAGTCCTAGAATGCACTGACAGGGTCAAAGCTATAACAGTCAGTTGGAGCTAGCTACAGTATATTGCTTATGGTGTTGAATTAGATTTTCTATAATACCAAATACACCTATATACTTTCACTGGCAATACAAGCAAGACACATTGTGAACAGAAATCAACAAAGACAAATATTGTAGCCTAACATTTGCTTGATAACAATGTAACATGGTTCTCTCAATATCTGCTAAATGGCATATTATATTATTATATTATATAGCAGTAGCATGATCTCTTTTTCGGATAAGTATATATATATATATATATTTTTACTGATGTAAAATCTTTAAATGTTGAACTAAGGAAGTGAGTCACTCCTCCTGCCTTGCACAAGTAAACGCATGAGCGGTAATCAAATTAGACCTTAAATTAAGGCCAAGACACCACTCAGGCCTTTTCACATCACACATGGTCAGGACACTGTTGCTGCACGTGAACACACACACACACACACACACACACACACACACACATACACACACACATACACACACATACACACACACACACACACACACACACACACACACACACACATACACACACACACACACACACACACACATACACAGCAGGCAGGGCCTCTCCAATAAGAACAGTAGACATACGTAGGCCTGCCAGACGCAAGTCCTCAAAGCTTCATATAGTCAATTTTGAAATATACATTACTGACTTATGCAAAACATATAAAGCAATACATAGTAAAATAAACAGATGTTACCCTTTTGAAATGTAACATTTTAACTAGATAGGTAACGGATAGGTAATAAAGGTAGCACATTTCTTCCAGCAGCTATGAGTGAACAGATCTATCCAATATTCACAGTTCTTGACACATACGGAATATCTGTTCAGCGTGACTCTTAACCAGAATATTCAGATCTCGGTGTGTGAGCTTGACAGTTAAATCCAAAACTTAGTTTGCATTGTTACTTCAATTTTCTGATACATAGGGTGCAGCCCAGCTATCGTTGCTGTCTTTTGTTTAATGTTTTCACAAAAAATATTCATAAAATACCCTAAAATGATTAGTGTCATGTTTTAATACAAAAATATTTGTATTAGTCTAATATTTGGTTATTATCTTGTTGTATCTCAGCTCAAATTAAGACAAAACTCCTCATTATGTATTAGGTAGATAAAACATACACAGGTATCAGGTATTCTAGAAACTATTTATTTGCTAGTTAAATTCAATGTTCTCTTTTTTATTGTATTTTATTTTTATTCAATGTTCTCTGTCAGTGGTTTGGTGTTAATTTTCTACTTGGCAGCAGACATCAGGACTTGTTAAATGAAAGGGTTAACAGCAGCAGCGAGGGAGCAAGCCGAGCGAGGTGCTCTGTGTGTTTGGCTGACTGCAGAGTGAAACAGGATGCAGCGACTGCATTGTCAGCCTGCTGGTGTGAGTGCAAACAGATGAGGAAATGCTGGAGCGGGTACTCCAAAACTTGGGTTACCTTGGAAACGGTTTGCGTCATGATCACCAGCAATTAGCTTGCAGCTCTTTAGTTTTCAAGATAGGTCTGCCAGGGCTTAGTCCAATGGCTGTTGCTAACAGCGAAAGGAATTTTCCTCCAAACAACTCTAGGAAATAATTTATGCTTTTTACCTATATTTTGTCATGTTTGTTTTTGTTTTCACAGATAAACTTTAATTATCTTATTTCATATGTAGAATTTTTTCACAGAATGTATATATTTTTTTGTGTGTATAAAAAAGGCAGTGAAAGTGGCCTGAAGAGTGGTGTTTATAATAGAAGTGAGATGACTAGGCAGAGAACGTTCCCATTAAATGCTCTTCCAATGAGCCCTGATGTGATGTTCTTCTCTTATCTGACCCTGTGTGCGTGTGTGTGCTGTATGTGGTCGAAGCACATGGAACGGTGCATAAAGTTCCCGAGCGGTCGGTCGGTGATGAGTAGTAGTATTTAATGGTTATATTTGAGAGTTAAGAGGCTTCTCTCTCTGGGACTGTGTTGAGTCTATCTGTGGACACACCAACCAACCACCATATTTACACCTCCACTGATCACAGGGAGAGAAAGCCTACTCTGCTCAACCCAGGGGCAGAATATTGGAACTGTATTAGCCATATACTCAGCACCTCTCATTTGTTTCAAGAGGAGCAGGGATTTTCTGCATGGCTCATCTCGAGGTTCCCAACAGTTCAAACATTTAAGGTGGCCTAGTAGCTTTTAAGTCGACAAGGAGGTTGTTGAACCTTGCATGCGTCCAGTGTAAGAAAAAAAAGAAGCTGTTTGTTCAGCCCAGTGGCTGACTGGGTAAGATAGGAGGGAGTGAGAGCAGGGGAGCCCATAGCGGGTTTGGGAGGAGGGGTGGTTAGGTGAGATCAGAGATCTAGTGACGTACGTGAAAGATCTCGGTTGAGTTACAGTTGGCTCGCTGGGGGTTGGGGAGAATGTTGGAGGAATGGGACTGCGAGGATGGTTAGTTTGTGTTTGCAGTGGTGGAAAAAGTACCCAATTGTCATACTTGAGTAAAAGTAAAGATACCTTAATAGAAAATGACTCAAGTGAAAGTCACTCAGTAAAATACTACTTGAGTAAAAGTATTTGGTTTTAAATATACTTAAGTATCGAAAGTAAATGTAATTGCTAAAATATATTTAAGTATCAAAAGTAAAAGTATAAATAATTTCAAATTCCTTATTAAGCAAACCAGACGGCATCATTTTCTTGTTTTTTACATTTACGGATAGCCATGGGCTATCTCCAACACTCACCTCTATACAAGCCTTATTGGTGTTTAGCTGTTTTGGCAATTACAGCTTATTTGTGACTGAATAGCACCAATAATCCTGTTAGTCAAATTCAAGATGGCAACTGAACTGTTCACTGTTCTGATGAAACTTTTTCTCCCTGTCTCTCTCTCTCTCTCTCTCTCTCTCTCAATTGAAAACAGTGTTAGTACTGCCGCTTTTACACCAAAAGGCTGTTGCTAGGTGACTGCTGACGTCAGTGGCAGCTATAGAGGAGGTCTTGTTTGGCTGCTGAGGGCAGACCCCACTGAAAAGGGCAAAACTATGAAGCACTATTAGCCATCGCAATGAAAACCTAAATCCAGTGTCCAAGGATAGCCACTCTAAATAATTGTGAGCATTTAATGCAGACACCTTCTGTAAACCTGTGATCAGGAATTACGAGGTAAAAATAATAAGAAATGCTCCTCTGTCAACCCTGCCAATACCCTCCCCCCTTTTATCTTTCTCTCTCCCTACTCCCTCGCTGTCTACTTTTCTCTAACCCCCCCTCTAACCCCCCCCACACACACACACACACACACACAGGCTCAAATACCAGTCCAGGAACCCCCTCCGTTCTCAGAGCACATGACGTAAGCAAGATTTTGTAGAGAGGGGGGAAAAAATCAAGGTTGCCAAGGTTGCTCTGGACCGTGCTTGCCATTGTTTAGTGAAACCAATTCCCGGGAACCTGTATCTCTCTCCCTCAATCCCCCTCTCTCTGGACTAGAAAATCTGACCTGCCCTATTGGACAACACAGGTCAACACCGCACTGTGCATAGCCTAAACAAATGACACAAAAGTTAGGCTTGGCATGTTTATTCATTTTAGTAAAGAAAGTGAACTCTTCTGCTGAATGTAAGCAAAATAAATGACTAATTCACACAATATTTATTTCACTTAGAAATTGTAGAGTAGGTTCTTTAGACCTGTGAAAAATACAATAATTTAATGCATTGAAAGTTCTGTCTGTAAGGCAACAATAAATGATGTAAATGTAAATGTAAAATAACTGGGTTGAATAGCGGGAACCAGGTTACCAAAATGTACCGCCCAAACCCCTTCCCTTTTCCTTGGGATAAATACAGTGTCTTCAGAAAGGATTCATACTAGACTTGGGTGGCATACCATGTATACTGGGTATTTGGAAGTAGCCACGGGATGGTTTTTCATTACTGTTGAAACAATTGTTTTGAAGTTTTTCAACTTGTGCAGTACGTTAGGAGATAAAGCAGATTGCGCTCTTCGTTTGACGTTTTACATTATGAAGCTTACTGTAGTTCCCCAGAACAGTTGAGCCAGTCACGTGTTTGTTTGTAAATAGCACAAGGGAGAAAGCAGGAACAGGTGAGTCCAGCTGTGTGTTGACAGGGGTCACGTTTTATATTGGAAGTCCAACAGTGTTATTTTTGCTTCAATAGTGTGATCAGGGATGTGCTACTATAGTTTTCCTTCACAGAAAATACATTAGTGCAACCTATTCTGCAGAAAATAGCTGACAACAGAAGTGCAACACTATTTGGCTGGCAGCCACACAAGTAAATGAGCTCACTGTATAACTTTATGAGCTGGATTGCCTGTCTTTGCAATTAGTTTATTTTTGTTTGCTCTCGTTAGCATATTTAGCTAGCAGCCTCCAAGGAAATTCGCTATTACATGTGCTAATTCTGTTAGCATTCTGGTAATAGACAACCAATGAGCTTTTTTTTGCGTTTTTGATGTCCCCTTGTGTAATACTGTAAATCCCGGTGTGAGAGAAGGACGGTATGAGGATATGAAAATCTGGATACCTCCCAACCCTAATTCACACCCCTTGACTTTTTCCACATTTTGTTGTGTTACAGCCTGCATTTAAAATGGATTACATTTAGATTTTTCGGTCACTGGCCTACACACCATAATGGAAAAGTGGAATTACTTTTTTAGACATTTTTACAAATTAATAAAAAATTAAAAGCTGAAATGTCTTGAGTCAGTGAGCATGGTTACATGCTCACAATAATGTGATTATTGTGGATAGTCAGGTTGTCAAGAATGCTGCGTGTGGATGTGGTGCGAGAAATCAAGCGCAGGAACAAGGGCGTTCGTCAACAGACTATAGTGATCCAAAAATATAACTCCAAACAGGTAACTGGCCAACCCAACCGGGAGGCATGAACAATTACGCACACACACAACAGTGCGTAAAATAGTAGAAACGCGCACGCAGTGCGGACTCTCAAAAAACAAACAACATGAGAGGAAAACCCACCAACAGCTAACAGCTGACATAACAATCACACATAACACCTGACCCAACACACGATAACTAAATAGGAAACAAAATCAAACACTAACAAGGGACAGGTGTACAAACAGACAAAACCAAACAAACATGAAACATCGAACAGTGGTAGCTAGTACTCCGGGGACGACGACCGCCGAAGCCTGCCCGAACAAGGAGGAGGAGCAGCCTCGGCCGAAACCGTGACAGTACCCCCCCCTTGACGCGCGGCTCCAGCCGTGCGCCGACCCCGGCCTCGGGGACGACCAGGAAGACGCGGAGCAGGGCGCGTAGGATGACCCCGATGGAACTCGGTCAGAAGAGACAGGTCTAATATGTCCCTCCTCGGCACCCAGCACCGCTCCTCCGGGCCGTACCCCTCCCACTCCACGAGATATTGGAGACCCCCCATCCGGCGTCTCGAATCAAGGATGGACCTAACGGTGTACGCTGGAGCCCCCTCGATGTCCAACGGGGGCGGAGGAGTCTCTTCTATCTCATAGTCCTGGAGTGGACCAGCTACCACCGGCCTGAGGAGAGACACATGGAACGAGGGGTTAATATTCTTGTAATCAATGGGCAGTTCTAACCTGTAACACACCTCGTTCAACCTCCTCAGGACTTTGAACGGCCCCACAAACCGCCGACCCAGCTTCCGGCAGGGCAGGCGGAGGGGCAGGTTTCTGGTCGAGAGCCAGACTCGATCTCCAGGTGCGTACACAGGCCCCTCACTGCGGTGGAGATCGGCGCTCGTCTTATGTCGACGGATGGCCCGCTGCAGATGAACGTGGGCAGCGTTCCACGTCTCCTCCGAGCGCCGCACCCACTCATCCACCGCAGGGGCCTCGATCTGGCTCTCATGCCAAGGTGCCAGAACCAGCTGGTACCCTAACACACACTGGAAAGGGGTTAGTTTGGTGGAGGAGTGGCGGAGAGAGTTTTGTGCCATTTCGGCCCAGGGAACATATCTCGCCCACTCATCCGGCCTGGTCCTGGCAATATGACCTCAGAAACCTACCCACATCCTGGTTGACACGTTCAACCTGCCCATTACTCTCCGGGTGGTAACCCGAGGTAAGGCTCACCGAAACCCCCAACCGTTCCATAAAGGCTCTCCACACTCTTGAGGTGAACTGGGGGCCTCGATCAGACACTATATCCTCGGGTACCCCGTAATGCCGGAAGACATGGGTAAACAGAGCCTCAGCGGTCTGTAGGGCAGTAGGGAGACCCGGCATGGGAAGGAGACGACAGGCCTTCGAGAACCGATCCACAACGACCAGGATGGTAGTATTCCCCTGTGAGGGGGAAGGTCTGTAACAAAGTCCACCGAGAGGTGGGACCAGGGTCGTTGCGGAACGGGCAGGGGTTGTAGCTTACCCCTGGGCAAATGTCTGGGCGCCTTACACTGGGCACACACCGAACAGGAGGAGACATAAACCCTCACATCCCTGGCTAACGTTGGCCACCAGTACTTAGTGCTAAGGCAGTGAACTGTCCGGCCGATACCTGGATGTCCAGAGGAGGGGGACGTATGAGCCCAATAAATGAGGCGATCGCGTACCTCGAGCGGAACGTACGTCCGACCCACTGGACACTGTGGAGGACTTGGGTCGGTGCGTAACGCCCGCTCGATCTCTGCATCGACCTCCCATACCACCGGTGCCACCAGACAAGACTTTGGTAGTATGGGAGTGGGCTCAACGGACCTCTCCTCCGTGTCATACCGCCGAGACAGGGCATCTGCCTTCCCGTTCTGGGACCCAGGGATGTAAGTGATTTTAAATACAAACCGGGCTAGAAACATAGTCCAGCGAGCCTGGCGAGGATTCAGTCTCCTAGCTGCCCGGATGTATTCCAGGTTACGGTGGTCGGTCAAAATGAGGAAAGGGTGTTGAGCCCCCTCAAGCCAATGCCTCCACACCTTTAGGGCTTGTACCACGGCTAACAGCTCCCTGTCCCCTACATCATAATTCCGCTCCGCCGGACTGAGCTTCTTAGAATAAAAAGCACAGGGGCGGAGTTTAGGTGGTGTGCCAGACCGTTGTGAGAGAACGGCCCCGATACCGGCTTCAGACGCGTCTACCTCTACCTGGAATGGTAAAGCGGGATCCGGATGCGCCAGCACCGGCGCCGAGGTAAACAGGTCCTTCAGTCTCCCAAAAGCCCTGTCCGCCTCAGCTGACCACCGCAAGCGCACCGGACCCCCCTTCAACAGGGATGTTATGGGAGCTGCCACCTGTCCAAAACCCCGGATAAACCTCCGGTAGTAATTCGCAAAACCCAAGAACTGTTGCACCTCTTTCACAGTGGTTGGGGTTTGCCAATTACGCACAGCTGACACCCGGTCAACCTCCATCTTCACCCCTGACGCAGACAACTGATAACCCAAAAAGTAGACCGACTCCTGAAAGAACAGACATTTCTCTGCCTTGACATATAGGTCATGCTCCAACAGCCTCCTCAATACTCGGCGCACCAGGGCTACATGCTCAGCTCGGGTAGAACTGTACACCAGAATATCGTCTATGTACACGACTACTCCCTGCCCCTGCATGTCCCGGAAAATCTCATCTACAAAGGATTGGAAGACTGAGGGAGCATTCATTAACCCATATGGCATGACGAGATACTCGTAATGACCGGAGGTCGTGCTAAATGCTGTCTTCCATTCATCGCCCTCTCTAATGCGCACCAAGTTATATGCGCTCCTGAGATCCAATTTTGTGAAGAACTGAGCACCGTGTAATGACTCCGTCATAGTCGCAATCAGAGGAAGTGGATAACTGTACTTCACCGTAATCTGATTGAGACCGTGGTAATCAATACACGGGCGCAAACCTCCATCTTTTTCTTCACAAAAAAGAAGCTAGAGGAAGCGGGTGAAGTGGAGGCCCGTATGTATCCCTGTCTCAGAGACTCGGCGATGTAAGTTTCCATCGCCTTCCTCTCCTCTTGAGACAAGGGATACACATGGCTCCGCGGGAGTGCTGCTCCTAACTGGAGATCTATCGCACAATCCCCCTGTCTATGAGGCGGCAGCTGCGCGCCCTTGTCTTACTAAACACCAGTGTCAAATCCTCATACTCGGGGGAATATGCAGTGCGGGCATTTGATTTGGACTCTCCACCGAGGTCGCCCCTATGGAAACACCCAGACATAGCCCCTCACACTGAACAGACCACCCTTTAAGAGCTTTCTCTCGCCACGAAATAGTAGGATCATGGGTAATCAACCAGGGAAGTCCCAGCACCACCGGATACGCAGGAGAGTCAATCAGATAGAGCTGAATCGTCTCCTCATGACCCCCTGCGTCTTCATCCTAAGGGGCGCTGTGACCTCCCTAATTAACCCAGATCCTAACGGACGGCTATCTAGGGCATGTACAGGGAAAGGCTTATCAACGGGAAGGAGAGGAATCCCTAACTCTACACAGAACTGGCGATCTACAAAATTCCCAGCTGCACCTGAATCTACTAGCGCCTTATGCTGGGAACGAGGTGCAACCTGTGGAAAACAAACAGGCAAGGTTATGTGAACGACAGAAAGCTCTGGGTAAGTAGGGCGCCTACTCACCTGGGAGGACTCCCCAATGCGTGGCCTGCCTTCACCTCCACCGGGGGACCTTCCCCAACACCTAGCCGCGGTGTGCCCTCCACGGCCACAGTTGGTGCAGGGAACGGCCCCCCTCGGGTTCCTACTCCTCCGTTCTCTAGCGCCAGCACCTCCGAGCTCCATAGGGCTCGGCTCGGAGGTGCCGGAGGGTGGAATGGGCAACCCCCACCCGGGACGTCCACGGGTGGCGAGCAGGGTGTCCAGCCGAATGGCCATGTCGACCAGTTGGTCAAACGACAACGTGGTATCCCTGCACGCCAACTCTCTCTGGACGTCCTCCCGGAGGCTGCAGCGGAAGTGGTCTATGAGGGCCCGCTCATTCCACCCTGCATCTGCCGCTAGAGTCCGGAACTCCAAAGCAAAATCCTGTGCGCTCCTCATCCCCTGTCGGAGGTAGAACAGACGCTCCCCCGCCGCCTTCCCTTCTGGTGGATGGTCAAACACGGCACGGAAGCGGCGGGAGAACTCCGCATAGGTAATAGTAGCGGCGTCTATTCTCCTCCATTCGGCGTTTGCCCACTCCAACGCCTTGCCGGTGAGACAGGAGATGAGGGCGGAGACGCTCTCGTGTCCCGAGGGCGCCGGGTGTACGGTGGCGAGGTAGAGCTCCACTTGCAGCAGGAACCCTTGACACCCGGCAGCGGAGCCGTCGTACGCCCTCGGGAGCGAGAGCCGAATCCCGCTGGGTTCCGGAAGGGGAACAGGAGGACTGACCGATGGGGATGGTCCGGTAGGTGGGGGCGTGGGTACCCCGCTGCTTTCCCATCGGTGGAGAGTGTTCATCACCCGATCCAGGGCGTGACCGATCTGGTTGATCCTGTCCTCCTGCCCACGAAGACGGTCCTCCATGATGTCCGTTGGCGCGGTTGCTCCTGCTGATTCCATGGTGTGATGTGTGATTCTGTCAAGAATGCTGCGTGTGGATGTGGTGCGAGACATCAAGCGCAGGAACAAGGGCGTTCGTCAACAGACTATAGTGATCCAAAAATATAACTCCAAACAGGTAACTGGCCAACCCAACCGGGAGGCATGAACAATTACGCACACACACAACAGTGCGTAAAATAGTAGAAAGCAGCACACGCAGTGCGGACTCTCAAAAAACAAACAACATGAGAGGAAAACCCACCAACAGCTAACAGCTGACATAACAATCACACATAACACCTGACCCAACACACGATAACTAAATAGGAAACAAAATCAAACACTAACAAGGGACAGGTGTACAAACAGACAAAACCAAACAAACATGAAACATCGAACGGTGGTAGCTAGTACTCCGGGGACGACGACCGCCGAAGCCTGCCCGAACAAGGAGGAGGAGCAGCCTCGGCCGAAACCGTGACACAGGTTAATATAATACACTGAACAAAAATATAAACACAACATGCAACAATTTAAAAGATGTTACTGAATTACAGTTCATATAAGGAAATCAGTCAATTGAAATGAATTAATTAGTCCCTAATATATGGATTTCACATGACTGGGAGTCAGTGGCGGTCAGTGCCATTTAAGATGAGGGAGGATGATAAAAAAAATTATGAGCATGGCCTTATTTGTATTACAGCATATTGGATGACTGTCATTTGTATTCCATTCACCCAGCTCAATGTAACATCAATAGGTTTAGGCTACTACATGATACAAAAGTTTTCCCTGTACCCATCATGAGGTTGCTACAACCTAGCCTCTGAAAGAAAGTTAACAACGTAGGTGCAAAAGTTGAGACAATTTTGAGTGATCAAGGTGACAGACAGTGACACATTCAATACCGCCTTGCACACTCTTGCCTGCATCTAGCTCATCTAGCTGTAATCATTAGTCCAACAGTTGCAAATGACAGTTTTTATTGGACAAATTCAGGTATGTTTATCCCAGTTTCGTTACATTTGCTTCCGTTTAAGAAATGTTTGTCATCAGAATTGGCGGAATGAATACACCCCTGATCACACTTTCATAGCAGCCACATAAAAACATCATGATCACTTTGCTCGTTGTATATACAATTCCTTCTCGCAACTATATACACGCTCTCCTCCTCTTACCTTTTCCCTTCGCTTGTGGACTTCAGTGCACAACATCAGCTGTCTGTGACCAGGCAAAAAAACAACAACTTCCAAGCCAAACCTTCATATCATGACCACTAACCGCTACACATAGCCTACATCGTTGTCAACATACAGTGAGGGAAAAAAGTATTTGATCCCCTGCTGATTTTGTACGTTTGCCCACTGACAAAGACATGATCAGTCTATAATTTTAATGCTAGGTTTATTTGAACAGTGAGAGACAAAAAACGCATGTCAAAAATGTTATAAATTGATTTGCATTTTAATGAGGGAAATAAGTATTTGACCCCTCTGCAAAACATGACTTAGTACTTGGTGGCAAAACCCTTGTTGGCAATCACAGAGGTCAGACGTTTCTTATAGTTGGCCACCAGGTTTGCACACATCTCAGGAGGGATTTTGTCCCACTCCTCTTTGCAGATCTTCTCCAAGTCATTAAGGTTTCGAGCCTGACGTTTGGCAACTCGAACCTTCAGCTCCCTCCACAGATTTTCTATGGGATTAAGGTCTGGAGATTGGCTAGGCCCCTCCAGGACCTTAATGTGCTTCTTCTTGAGCCACTCCTTTGTTGCCTTGGCCATGTGTTTTGGGTCATTGTCATGCTGGAATACCCATCCACAACCCATTTTCAATGCCCTGTCTGAGGGAAGGAGGTTCTCACCCAAGATTTGATGGTACATGGCGCCGGCCATCGTCCCTTTGATTCGGTGAAGTAGTCCTGTCCCCTTAGCAGAAAACCCCCCCCCAAAGCACAATGTTTCCACCTCCATGTTTGACGGTGGGGATGGTGTTCTTGGGGTCATAGGCAGCATTCCTCCTCCTCCAAACACGGCGAGTTGAGTTGATGCCAAAGAGCTCGATTTTGGTCTCATCTGACCACAACACTTTCACCCAGTTCTCCTCTGAATCATTCAGATGTTCATTGGCAAACTTCAGACGGGCCTGTATATGTGCTTTCTTGAGCAGGGGGACCTTGCGGGCGCTGCAGGATTTCAGTCCTTCACGGCGTAGTGTGTTACCAATTGTTTTCTTGGTGAATATGGTCCCAGCTGCCTTGAGATCATTGACAAGATCCTCCCGTGTAGTTCTGGGCTGATTCCTCACCATTCTCATGATCATTGCAACTCCACGAGGTGAGATCTTGCATGGAGCCCCAGGCTGAGGGAGATTGACAGTTCTTTTGTGTATCTTCCATTTGCGAATAATCGCGCCAACTGTTGTCACCTTCTCACCAAGCTGCTTGGCGATGGTCTTAAAGCCCATTCCAGCCTTGTGTAGGTCTACAATCTTGTCCCTGACATCCTTGGAGAGCTCTTTGGTCTTGGCCATGGTGGAGAGTTTGGAATCTGTTTGACTGATTGCTTCTGTGGACAGGTGTCTTTTATACAGGTAACAAACTGAGATTAGGAGCACTCCCTTAAAGAGTGTGCTCCTAATCTCAGCTCGTTACCTGTATAAAAGACACCTGGGAGCCAGAAATCTTTCTGATTGAGAGGGGGTCAAATACTTATTTCCCTCATTAAAATGCAAATCAATTTATAACATTTTTGACATGCGTTTTTCTGGATTTTTTTGTTGTTAATCTGTCTCTCACTGTTCAAATAAACCTACCATTAAAATTATAGACTTATCATTTCTTTGTCAGTGGGCACACGTACAAAATCAGCAGGGGATCAAATACTTTTTTCCCTCACTGTAGCTACTAGAACTAACACGTTAGTGAACCCACTACAATCATGCAGCACAGTGTACAATCAGAAAGCAGTTAAGCAGTTACAACGGCGGGCCCCGGTGGCAATAAATTAATAAAACCAAAAGCTTACCTCGACTTGGAAGAGTTCCAGTGTTGGATAGCCATAGCCATTTAGCTAACATAGCATCCATCTCTGTTTGAGCCGGGTGTTTGAGTATGCTAAACTAGCTAGCTGCATTCACTAGCTAAGTGAAAGTTGAAAGAAAATACAACCAATTATAGCTAGCTTGCTCTCTCTCTCTCTCACTTCTTAATTTTGGAAGAAATGAATTTGTTAAACTGTTCAACTATTTTCTTTCTGTCTGTTTGAGTCAACTACTCACCACATTTTACAGTGGGGAAAAAAAGTATTTAGTCAGCCACCAATTGTGCAAGTTCTCCCACTTAAAAAGATGAGAGAGGCCTGTAATTTTCATCATAGGTACACGTCAACTATGACAGACAAATTGAGGGGAAAAAAATCCAGAAAATCACATTGTAGGATTTTTTATGAATTTATTTGCAAATTATGGTGGAAAATAAGTATTTGGTCACCTACAAACAAGCAAGATTTCAGGCTCTCACAGACCTGTAACTTCTTCTTTAAGAGGCTCCTCTGTCCTCCACTCGTTACCTGTATTAATGGCATCTGTTTGAACTTGTTATCAGTATAAAAGACACCTGTCCACAACCTCAAACAGTCACACTCCAAACTCCACTATGGCCAAGACCAAAGAGCTGTCAAAGGACACCAGAAACAAAATTGTAGACCTGCACCAGGCTGGGAAGACTGAATCTGCAATAGGTAAGCAGCTTGGTTTGAAGAAATCAACTGTGGGAGCAATTATTAGGAAATGGAAGACATACAAGACCACTGATAATCTCCCTCGATCTAGGGCTCCACGCAAGATCTCACCCCGTGGGGTCAAAATGATCACAAGAACGGTGAGCAAAAATCCCAGAACCACACGGGGGATCTAGTGAATGACCTGCAGAGAGCTGGGACCAAAGTAACAAAGCCTACCATCAGTAACACACTACGCCGCCAGGGACTCAAATCCTGCAGTGCCAGACGTGTCCCCCTGCTTAAGCCAGTACATGTCCAGGCCCGTCTGAAGTTTGCTAGAGTGCATTTGGATGATCCAGAAGAGGATTGGGAGAATGTCATATGGTCAGATGAAACCAAAATATAACTTTTTTGGTAAAAACTCAACTCGTCGTGTTTGGAGGACAAAGAATGCTGAGTTGCATCCAAAGAACACCATACCTACTGTGAAGCATGGGGGTGGAAACATCATGCTTTGGGGCTGTTTTTCTGCAAAGGGACCAGGACGACTGATCCGTGTAAAGGAAAGAATGAATGGGGCCATGTATCGTGAGATTTTGAGTGAAAACCTCCTTCCATCAGCAAGGGCATTGAAGATGAAACATGGCTGGGTTTTTCAGCATGACAATGATCCCAAACACACCGCCAGGGCAACGAAGGAGTGGCTTCGTAAGAAGCATTTCAAGGTCCTGGAGTGGCCTAGCCAGTCTCCAGATCTAAACCCCATAGAAAATCTTTGGAGGGAGTTGAAAGTCCGTGTTGCCCAGCGACAGCCCCAAAACATCACTGCTCTAGAGGAGATCTGCATGGAGGAATGGGCCAAAATACCAGCAACAGTGTGTGAAAACCTTGTGAAGACTTACAGAAAACGTTTGACCTGTGTCATTGCCAACAAAGGGTATATAACAACGTATTGAGAAACTTTTGTTATTGACCAAATACTTATTTTCCACCATAATTTGCAAATAAAATCATTAAAAATCCTACAATGTGAATTTCTGGATTTTTTTTCTCTCATTTTGTCTGTCATAGTTGACTTGTACCTATGATGAAAATTACAGGCCTCTCTCATCTTTTTAAGTGGGAGAACTTGCACAATTGGTGGCTGACTAAATACTTTTTTCCCCCACTGTATGCACTGCAGTGCTAGCTAGCTGTAGCTAATGCTTTCAGGACTAGATTCATTCTCTGACCCTTTGATTGGGTGGACAACATGTCAGGTCATGCTGCAAGAGCTCTGATAGGTTGGAGGATGCCCTCCGGAAGTTGTCATAATTACTGTGTAAGTCTATGGAAGCGGGTGAGAACCATGAGCCTCCTATGTTTTGTATTGAAGTCAATGTACCCAGAGGAGGACAGAAGCTATCTGTCCTCCGGCTACACCATGGTGCTACCCTACAGAGTGCTGCTGAGGCTACTGTATACCTTCATTTAAAGAAATTATTTGGTGAGGTGAATATATTTAGTATAGTTTTATCTAAAAAGGACAACTTCTTTAAATGTTTTACAATTTTTATTTTTATTAAATTCACTGAGTAGGATGGTCCTCCCCTTCCTCCTCTGAGGAGCCTACACTGCTGGGAATACAGATATGCATCTGTTGGTCACAGATACCTTTAAAAAAAAGTAGGGGCGTGGATCAGAAAACCAGTCAATATAGGGTGTGACCACCATTTGCTTCATGCAGCGTGACACATCTCCTTCGCGTAGTTGATCAGGCTGTTGGTTGTGGCCTGTGGAATTTTGTCCCAATCCTTTTCAGTGGCTGTGCAAAGTTGCTGGATATATACCATAACCCCACCGCCACCATGGGGCACTCTGTTCACAACGTTGACATCAGCAAACTGATCGCCCACACAACACCATACACGCTGTCTACCATCTGCCGGGATTCATCTGTAAAGAGCACACTTCTCCAGCGTGCCAGTGGCCATCGAAGGTGAGCATTTGCCCACTGAAGTCGGTTACGACACCGAATTGCAGTCAGGTCAAGATCCCTAGTGAGCTTCCCTGAGACGGTTTCTGACAGTTTGTGCAGAAATTCTTCGGTTGTGCAAACCCAGTTTTATCAGCCATCTGAGTGGCTGGTCTCAGACAATCCCGCAGGTGAAGAAGCCGGATGTGGAGGTCCTGGGCTGGTGTGCTTACGTGGTCTGCGGTTGTGAGGCTGGTTGGACGTGCTGCCAAATTCTCTAAAACGACGTTGGAGGCGGCTTATGGTAGAGAAATTAACATTTGATTGTCTTGCAACAGCTCTGGTGGACATTCTTGTAGTCAGCATGCCAATTGCATGCTCCCTCAAAACTTGAGACATCTGTGGCATTGTTGTGTGATAAAACTGCACATTTTAGAGTGGCCTTTTTATTGTCCCCAGCACAAGGTGCACCTGTGTAATGATCATGCTGTTTAATCAGCTTCTTGAAATGCCACACCTGTCCGGTTGATGGATTATCTTGGCAAAGGAGAAATACTCACTCAGGGATGTAAACAAATTTGTGCACAACATTTGAGAGAAATAAGCTTTTTGTGCGTATGGAACATTTTTGGGATCTTTTATTTCAGCTCATGAAACATGGGACCAACACTTTACATGTTGCGTTTATATTTTTGTTCAGTATATATGCTTTATATGCTTAAGAATCACACTTCCGGTTTTGGCGGGAAATACTGGTTTATGCGGGAGAAAAGGGATTTATTCTCTGGAGAAAAAAAAAAAAAAAAAAAAAAAAAGATTACCAGGAAAATATTCAACCCTAATAAATACTTTCTATGGGCAATGTATATATCTTACCCTTAGCAATACTTTGATGGGACTCCTCTGGTTATTGATGATGATTTTATCATGCTTGTATCGCTGTTGTTGTTTCTGCTGCTGCTGCATTGGAAAGCCCCAAGATGTTGTCCCCAGTTAAAGTTCTCATCAGTTCTCCCCTACCAAGGAGAGTCAGACAAAACATTTTGTTGAAGAGCCTCGAGCTACCGGAAGCCTGGCCACCTGACAGTGAAGAGAACTGCTCCCCTACCTGCAGATGGGTATAACCAACCATCCATCCTAGACCCTTCCTCTGAGGGTGTCTGGCTGCCTGACTCCCTCCCCTTGGGGTTAACACATCCCAGCCCTGCCTGTCTCATTATGTTCCAGCCCTCCAGTGGTAGAATGAACATCTCACCCCTGTCCTGTCACACTGTCTGAGGCGCTGGCAATAAAACAGCCTTTTTATAGTGTTTTATAGTGTTCCTACTCTACTGAGGGATTTATGTAGTACTGTTCACACATTAAAGGTAAAAAACATTTGCCTGTGGTTTTATTTTTGTTTTTGTTCAAACTTTTGTCTATTCTCATAGCTCTATATTCTCATAGCTCTATATTCTCATAGCTCTATATTCTCATAGCTCTATATTCTCATAGCTCTATATTCTCATAGCTCTATATTCTCATAGCTCTATATTCTCATAGCTGTATATTCTCATAGCTCTATATTCTCATAGCTCTATATTCTCATAGCTCTATATTCTCATAGCTCTATATTCTCATAGCTCTATATTCTCATAGCTCTATATTCTCATAGCTCTTTTACATGCTTCGAATGGAACAGAGGGTTTTGTGTTTCTGAGAACGAAGAGAAACAGCACTGATCATTCAGTAGTCTCTGTTTAAGATTGTTCTCTCCCAGGTGTCTCTCTCCTCAGTCAGTCCTGGGTTTCTTCACTCTCTGCCTTTCAATCAGACTCACTGTCACACCCTAAACTACACAGCGGTGATACCGATGGGCCTAGATGAAAACTATGTCAACACTTGAAAAAAAGCACTTATGAAGACGTCAGTAGCAAAACACAAAAGCCAAAACAGTAGCTGTGTGCGTGTGCGTGTGCGTGTGTGCGTGTGCGTGTCTGTGTCCACTCTCTCCTAGTTCTGCCTGAAGAAGTGCGTAAAGCCGCCTGTCTTTGGTGTGTCAGTTATGAATGTTGTGTGCTGTCACAAGAGATAAACCAGCCACTGTGGGCTATGCCTGCTATAAGGAGGGGGGAGAGAGATAGGTGGATTGTGTACTGTCCACAGGACACAGTCACGTGGACTGGTAGGGCTGGGCGATATATCAAATTAATTTGAATGTATGTTTTTGCGCGATATTCCAAATGCCTGAATCGCACGAATCAATTTTTTTTTTTTTTTTAAAGTTCTCATCTGCTTGTTCTCATGTTGTATTTTTGGTCTCATTTCATTCGCTCCTCTGTGCTGTGTGCACCTTCCCATTTACACCAGAGATATGTATATAATGAAGAGATGCACATCTCCGCCCTAACAATGGGAGTCGTTGTCCCAAAGGCGGAAAGGCAGGCGACAGGCATAGGTCCAAAATAAGCCCATAGAAAAGCATAGGCCTTATTTTGGACAGATTTTAGCGAGAGTGAAACCTCTTTGTAACTTCCATCAATGTAATTGTCTGCATCACTTCCAATCCCCCATATGTTTTTCTTCTTCTTTTTTTTCTTGTGTATATATATATATACACATTTTTTTTTACATTTTAGTCATTTAGCAGACTCTCTTATCCAGAGCGACTTACAGGAGCAATTAGGGTTAAGTGCCTTGCTCAAGGGCACATCGACAGATTTTTCACCTAGTCGGCTCGGGGATTAGAAACAGCGACCTTTCGGTTAATGGCAAAACGCTCTTAACCACTAAGCTACCTGCCGCCCCATGTGTATATGTGTATATATATATATACAGTGGGGAGAATAAGTATTTGATACACTGCCGATTTTGCAGGTTTTCCTACTTACAAAGCATGTAGAGGTCTGTAATTTTTTATCATAGGTACACTTCAACTGTGAGAGACAGAATCTAAAACAAAAATCCAGAAAATCACATTGTATGATTTTTAAGTAATTAATTTGCATTTTATTGCATGACATAAGTATTTGATCACCTACCAACCAGTAAGAATTCCGGCTCTCACAGACCTGTTAGTTTTTCTTTAAGAAGCCCTCCTGTTCTCCACTCATTACCTGTATTAACTGCACCTGTTTGAACTCGTTACCTGTATAAAAGACACCTGTCCACACACTCAATCAAACAGACTCCAACCTCTCCACAATGGCCAAGACCAGAGAGCTGTGTAAGGACATCAGGGATAAAATAGTAGACCTGCACAAGGCTGGGATGGGCTACAGGACAATAGGCAAGCAGCTTGGTGAGAAGGCAACAACGGTTGGCGCAATTATTAGAAAATGGAAGAAGTTCAAGATGATGGTCAATCACCCTCGGTCTGGTGCTCCATGCAAGATCTCACCTCGTGGGGCATCACTGATCATGAGGAAGGTGAGGGATCAGCCCAGAACTACACGGCAGGACCTGGTCAATGACCTGAAGAGAGCTGGGACCACAGTCTCAAAGAAAACCATTAGTAACACACTACGCCGTCATGGATTCAAATCCTGCAGCGCACGCAAGGTCCCCCTGCTCAAGCCAGCGCATGTCCAGGCCTGTCTGAAGTTTGCCAATGACCATCTGGATGATCCAGAGGAGGAATGGGAGAAGGTCATGTGGTCTGATGAGACAAAAATTTAGCTTTTTGGTCTAAACTCCACTCGCCGTGTTTGGAGGAAGAAGAAGGATGAGTACAACCCCAAGAACACCATCCCAACCGTGAAGCATGGAGGTGGAAACATCATTCTTTGGGGATGCTTTTCTGCAAAGGGGACAGGACGACTGCACCGTATTGAGGGGAGGATGGATGGGGCCATGTATCGCGAGATCTTGGCCAACAACCTCCTTCCCTCAGTAAGAGCATTGAAGATGGGTCGTGGCTGGGTCTTCCAGCATGACAACGACCCCGAAACACACAGCCAGGGCAACTAAGGAGTGGCTCCGTAAGAAGCATCTCAAGGTCCTGGAGTGGCCTAGCCAGTCTCCAGACCTGAACCCAATAGAAAATCTTTGGAGGGAGCTGAAAGTCCGTATTGCCCAGCGACAGCCCCGAAACCTGAAGGATCTGGAGAAGGTCTGTATGGAGGAGTGGGCCAAAATCCCTGCTGCAGTGTGTGCAAACCTGGTCAAGACCTACAGGAAACGTATAATCTCTGTAATTGCAAACAAAGGTTTCTGTACCAAATATTAAGTTCTGCTTTTCTGATGTATCAAATACTTATGCCATGCAATAAATTGCAAATTAATTACTTAAAAATCATACAATGTGATTTTCTGGATTTTTGTTTTAGATTCCGTCTCTCACAGTTGAAGTGTACCTATGATAAAAATTACAGACCTCTACATGCTTTGTAAGTAAGAAACACTGCCGATTTTGCAGGTTATCAAATACTTGTTCTCCCCACTGTGTGTGTGTGTATATATATATATATATATATATATATATATATATATCCTTTAAAAATATATATATTTCCCAACCCCACCATCCCCTCCCTAATTGGAGTAAACTAGTGAACAACAATGCTTAGGCCTCTACTTCATGCTTATACATTTTATGGACACAGTCAATAATTATATTTAGTTTGTTTTTACTCCTGAACTTCCTCCGATCATTTTCATCTGGTATGCTTCTATATGCCATATCTTTCTAACTGTGGTCTTTCACAAAAGCTCACAATATATAACCTATATCCTTATTATGGACACAGCATGTCTTACACTAGTTATCTTGTTGTTATTAGTTGTTGTTATTAGTCCCATCCTTCAGCTCCATTCAACACCTCCCATCTATCTCTTAACACCATCCATATTGGATTTCTATTTGCCATATATTTTTCAACTGTACTGTGATGTTTTACAAAAGTTCTGAACCTTTCTATTCTCATTGTTTCTACAGTTTGTGAATTGAAAATAAACATATTTGCTAAAAGTATTATTATATTATTGATCGATTGACTATGACTTTTCAGATCACCCAGTAGTGCTATCTGCAGGGTCAGCTCCATGCAAATATTGCAATCCTTCAGCCATTCCTGGACCTGTGTCCAGAAACAAGCTACAAATGGACAGTACCAAAACAAATGATCTAATGATTCTGTCTCTTCACAGCCAAATCTGCAGAGCTGGGAAGATTGTATCCCCCATACAAATAACATTCTATTGGTAGCAAGAATTGTATATAATAATTTAAATTGAAAAATTATAAGTTTTGAATCCGGTGTCGTTTTGCGTATCAGTTCATAAACACTATGCCATGGAATCGGTACGTCAAAAATCTCTTCCCAACTATTTTGCAATCTATATGGGACGGCTGTCAATCTTTTGGTCCTTAAATGAAACTGGTAAACACTTTTATTTATCACAATTTTCTTTAACCAATAATGTTCTTTAATGCAAGGCCAACAGACAAGTTCCTTACTTTTTCCTCCTTCCACTTTCCTCTTCCATTTTTGCAGTAATGCTGCAATTATTTGGTTGTAATTTTGGGTAGAGCAGACATTTCCATATGTTTTTGTTAGCTGCATGTGCGACAACTCCACCATTCCTACCGATAATATCATTTACGAAGATTATACCTTTTTTAAACATTTTCTCAAAAAAGAACGGTTTTTTATCAATTAGTATATTTGAGTTTAACCACAATATTTGTTGCAATTTTTGTTCTGTCATTTCTGGAGGATTAAATTGAAATTGCAACCAACTTTCTATGGCTTGTTTTAGAAATAGTGATATTTGGGAGATGATTTCCTTTTCAAATACCTGAAAGTGAGGGGTTGTAATCTGAATAAAGGGAAAAAGTCCCTTCTTGAACATTGGGTGAGACAATCTTACTAGTTTGCTAGAGAACCAGTTCGGATTTAAGTATAATTCTTGTATGACTGAAGCTTTTAGTGATAGGTCTAATGCTTTAATATTTAATAATTTCTGTCCTCCTAATTCATTCATATTCATTATATAAATAGGCCCGTTTAATTTTGTCTGGCTTGCCGTTCCAAATAAAATTGAATCTTTTTTTCTCATATAATTTTAAAAACTGTTTACTAGGCGTAGGCAAGACCATAAGCAAATAGGTAAACTGGGATAATACTAAAGAGTTAATCAGGGTGATTTTTCCACAAATTGACAGGTATTTACCTTTCCATGGTAGCAAGATCTTATCTATTTTTGCTAACTTTCTATTAAATGTTTTTGGAGTGAGATCATTTATTTCATTTGGGATATGTATTCCGAGTATATCCACATCACCATCAGACCATTTTATTGGTAAACCACATGCTAATGTAAAATGTTTGTTTTTTAGTGATCCAATACGTAATATAGTACATTTATCATAATTTGGTTGTAATCCAGAGAGGTTAGAAAATGCATCTAGATCCTCTATGAGGCTGTGGAAGGATTCAAGTTGTGGATTTAAAAGAAAACATGAATCATCAGTGTACAATGACACCTTTTGTTTTTAAGCCCTGGATTTCTAATACCTTGATATTATTGTTGGATCTGATTTTAATAGCTAACATCTCAATGGCAATAATAAATAGATATGCCGATAGTGGACAACCTTGTTTCACTCCTCTTGACAGTTTAAAACTTTCTGAGAAATAGCCATTATTTACTATTTTACACCTAGGGTTACTATATAAATAACCCAATTTATAAGAGATTGTCCAAAATTGAAATGCTCCAGGCATTTATATATAAACCCCAGTTGTACTTTATCAAATGCCCCTTCGAAGTCTGCTATGAATAGTAGGCCTGGCTTCCCATATTTTTCATAGTGTTCTATTGTTTCCAGTACTTGCCTTATATTATCCCCAATGTATCGCCCATGTAAAAAACCTGTCTGATTAGAATTAATAATGTCCGACAATACCTTTTTAATTCTATGCGCTATTTTGCTAGAATTTTTGCATCACAACACTGAAGTGTAAGGGGCCGCCAATTTTTTAGTCGTTGTGAATGTGGATTATGCATGGTTCTAGTTACATTTGCAAAAAAAGGGGGCATTTTCATAGATTTTAAAGCCAGATTAGTGATTATTGCAATAAAAATCAGGTTAAACTGTTCTGATAAAATAATTACACTATTAGTGTGTCTTATGGTTTTGGAAGTCTTATATTTAGCCTAGGTATAACTGTTTTACCTTTAATTGTACAGCAACGCTTATTTAGAGAAAACATTTAAAAAATAGAGATATATTGTGAATCGCCCATAAGTTTGAAGAAATCGAGATATGATTTCTAGGCCATATCGCCCAGCCCTATGGCCTGGACTCATGGCACAGAGGAGGTGGTACTTGGGTGAACTCGTAACTGAACACTCCAGCCGTGCCCAATGTGCGTTAGTAGAGCGAATCAGAGCTGTGGCCCACCCAAACTGTCACAAATATCACACGCCTCCACCCCACAGAACTCACAGTAAGAGCCAGCCCAGAAATAAACGACAGGCTACATGGATCTCTAGGACATTCATTTATTTTATTTTAGACACAGTGGTGTTTTTTTCTTTTTTGGTACAGGTAGGCTATTTTACATTTGACAGTAGGCATACACCCTTATTAATTGATATCACATATACATCACATATCATTTATTAGGTACACCCATCTAGTACCGGGTCGGACCCCCTTTGCCTCCAGAACAGCCTGAATTCTTCGGGGTATGGAAACATTGCTCAATTGGTATCAAGGGACCTAATAATATGTGCCAGGAAAATATTCCCCACAGCATTACACCACCACCACCAGCCTGTACCGTTGACACCAGGCAGGAGCGAACCGTTTTCGTGAACGGGGTGGTGTACCTAATAAACTGGCCACTGAGTATATATCACATATTGATATCACATATAACTAGGGATGCACAATATCGGCAAAAAATCGAATTGCGATTTTTTTGTAACCTAACATTATGATTGCGATTTGACTTGCGATAAAGATCAAATCCCTTGGGTGAACTGTTGGAATCATAGTAATATAATGATTTATATTAAAGGGGAAGCTGATCTAAAATCCAAAATGTCCCAAGTGATTCCATACATTGAAACTAGTTAGGTGGAGTTTGCCTTCTCCCCCTTTTCTCTCTCCATACAGTCTAGAACTGGAAAGCAGCTAAAACGGGTCACGTGACTTGTGACGTGTTTTTGTGCACTGCTAGCTCTGCTCCATTGTCAGTCAAAGAGCAATTGAGAAATCTGCGAATTGTGGACAAATTCTTTATTTTATTGAAAGCGTTTGGCCGAATTAGTTCATGTTTGGAACAATCTGTTGACTGCATTTGACCTAACAGAACAGCATGCAAACTTCTAGTGAATCTAACAGCGGGGAGGAGGACCTGCACTGCTTGTGTGACAGGGGGTGAGGCTTTGTGTGTGTGTGGGAAGCAGCCGCAAAGAGGATAGAGGGAGAAAGATGACAAACAGAGTAAACTGTAAAAACTGACATTACACTGTGTGGCCTTTCAGAATATTGTGATATGGATATCTCCTATGATATGGATATCTCCTGCGATATGGATATCTCCTGCGATGTGGTATTGCACATGTCAATATTAAGATTTTGATGTGTATTTGATTAATTGTGTAGCCCTACTATGAACCTAGGTAGAGCAGCCTAATATAGATAGTTGTAGCAAAGTCCTTGGCTAATAATATTGAAATTGAGAATAATTTATTTCCCACTCCAGAAGTAGATTTCTTTCTTGTCTCTTGACATCGTAATTGGCTCACTGGTTTTGTGCAGTGGGTTGTGGTGGTTCCCTGTGTGTGAAGTGAGATTGTGAGTGCAGTCTGTTGGGGTTGGCTGCTTCCTGAGGTGTGCATAATGATAGTAACAGCTGGTTTGTGTGTCTTTCTGTGGCCTGGCTCTCCTGTGCTGCTGCTGCTCTGTCAGAGGATCCAGCAGAGGTTCTGTGGTTATGGGCTCCTGGTGCCATGGGCCTTGATATTGGGCAGCAGGGACAGAGAGCAGCAGCAGCTGGTTGTGGGTAGAGATGTGCCAAGCATCGTGTGTCCCTCATACAGACAGGCCTATACTCTGACCAGACGGGGACAGTGAGGTGACTACTATCGTAGCTAGCTAGGGTTGTAAATGGCACAGTGAGAATAGTCATTGTTTGTTGACTGTGCCCAAAGTGTTGTGATCTTATGTGCTTTGTTAAAAGAACACTGTCCCATTACAGTGATAAAAGGATATGGGACACAGTTCCAAGCTATTTGAAAAGTAATTTAAAGGCTAGCCTACGTGCTGTGGAATGGGCTTGATTTCTTTCAGATAAAATACGACCCCTGAAAGCATGCAAATGTAATTTCTGCTCGGATTTATACCTGTGCAGACACTCTTGCAGCTGCTGGTCTAGGATCATTCATTACCGTTTTGATTGACCTATAATTCACCAGGCTTTCTTTCTGCTGTTGGTGTTGGTGCTTTTTTCCTTTTAATGAATGTTCCAAGAGCCAGTGGGCCAGAATGAGATGTGGTGTCTGTCTGTCTGCTGCGCCGGCTGGAGACGCCATATGTGTCACTTTACTTTGGGGGTGAGTCTCTATATGGCTGATGGGGGGAAAAACAGAGAGAAAGACATTCACGGCATCAATTTATCATTTCTTTGAGACATCAGTTCGAAATATATGCAAATGACGCGATCATTTACTCAAGTGTAGACATTTCTTCAAGAGAGCACGGCACTCTATCTTGACGACATGAAATGCCAAGTTATGGGAAAATAGATTTTGTGTATTTTCTCACAGCTCAGATGTAACATATGCTCTTTGCGTTCATTACCTGTCTTCACAATAAACCTGCTTCTACTTTGAGTGAGTGAGATCGGGCAGGAAGTGTTTCAGTGTTTATGCACTGTGCCGCAGTCTCTCTCTGGAGACAAAAGGCAGGGTTTGCCTCAGTCTGCGCTCATACTTGGATGTTGCTTGGTCCCTCACTGGGTTGTGCTGTGCTCCAGGCTCTCTGCTCTGCTCAGAGTCAACCCTAGATGTCGATGCTCAGGGATCTTTTATGATTAACTAGTAATAGTAATGGAATCTCCCTTGCCTTCACATTCCAAAGACTTTTGTATCTCCACCCAAGGTATTTTCCCTTAATCGCTCGGCTTCATGTAACACCCTCCCTGCTTAACAGAGCAAGGTATGCCCAATGTTTACGTCTCCAAGATATGGTATTGTTGAGAATATGAGTGTATTACATCTAGGGCTGTAAAATATATTTTCAAGTATATTACTTTACCAGTAAACTGCTAGAATTTGGTATCTTTCAAGGATTTTATGTAATCTATTATAAGACATCTAGTGGCCCTTTTGGGTACTTCAGATTATCACAGTTGTCTGTTATTATCTCTGGCCCTCTTTGTAGCCTTATCACATGTAAAATATATGAAATAATTAAATAAGATTATTTAAAATAAATATATATAATTAGAAAGCTGTAAAACATTATCCTAAATATAAACCATCAACTCAGTGAATACCATTGGTGTTTAATATCAGGGTTTCAGCATGAAATATCCTTTATTTCTTTAACACAATTGTATTTATTTTACTATGTCAATATGTATTTGTTGTCAATGTTTTGGTGTCAAACTGGTGGCCGTCTGAAAAAAGTCAATAGTTGGATGAGTTGCAGAGGTAATTGAAAATAATGCCATTGTTGATTAGATACTTTTTTCATTAATTAGGCTATGTTCTCTTGAACCATATGGTTAAACTCATGGACAATATGGACACAGTTGAAAAAATGAATACTATATATGACTAAAAAATACTAATTGCCAAAGTTACAATAGATTGCCATAGATTTTCTGTTAATTACCAAAGTTACTGAAGATTCCGATAACTTTGGTAAATTACCGGTAGCTTTGCAACTGTAATTACATCATCTGATGTTGAACTAGATGAATGTGTTTTAGTTTTATTGTTAACAGAGTTAGTGGACGTTCTAAGTTCACGCCATGTCTGTTATCATAAACTGGCAAGACAATAACAAAGTTCCCTCTTCATTCAAGATTTATTCATTCAACAGTCATTGTTTGTGTATTTTTGTTTTTCTGAAGTGCAATGACTAACACAAAGACATTTCAGGGGCTATTGTTGACCAAATGGATTGAAAGCTGGAAATAAATTGTCAAGCAAACCAGGTAGCCTATCCGTTTTCACATTTTGAAATAGGCCAACTGTCAGTGAGGAAAACTACTGAAAAGGCGGAAATATGCTATTGGAGCATCCTGTTCTGAAAGCCACTCGAAAATATATTTTAGGAACTGGCATTTGATGTTGTTACCATACTATGTACAATAGTATTTTCAGTTGAAGATATTCCTGGTGTGAGTTGAGAGAAGGGAAGTTTGTAGTGGAGCCTAGACTTGTAATAGTTCTAGACCATTAGAGAGCGTGGGATTGTGGAGTCTCATTCATAACAGGAAATTACGTTGTCTCTTATTATTCTTGCGTCTGACTGAGTCTAAAGGTTTGTGAATAATACATACTCATTCCCATAGACCAGGGGTGTCAAACTCATTCCACGGAGGGCCGAGTGTCTGCGGGTTTTTGGTTTTCCCTTTCAATTAAGACCTAGACAACCAGGTGAGGGGAGTTCCTTACTAATTAGTGACAATAATTAATCAATCAAGTACAAAGGTGGAGCGAAAAACCTGCAGACACTCAGCCCTCCATGGAATGAGTTTGACACGTGCCATAGACTGAGCTGTCAGATGATGGTATTTGTGCTATTGTGGGTAAGAGTTAGGCTACCTAAGTGCACTGGTCTCAGATCAGATCAACCTTTCCTTCCAATGTCTGTTCTGATTTATGAAGTGAAATGTGCTCTGGCCTTGTTCTAAAGCCCCTCCAGTGAGTGATGCTGTGTTTGGTGATGAGTGTTCTTCTCCCTGTCTGTCTGTGTCTCCCTCCCTCCCTCCCACCCTGTCTGTCTGTCTCCCTCCCACCCTGTCTGTCTCTCTCCCTCCCACCCTGTATGTCTGTCTCCCTCCCACCCTGTCTGTCTCCCTCCCTCCCACCCTGTCTGTCTGTCTCCCTCCCACCTGTCTGTCTGTCTCCCTCCCACCGTCCACCCTGTCTGTCTGTCTCCCTCCCACCCTGTCTGTCTGTCTCCCTCCCACCCTGTCTGTCTGTCTCCCTCCCTCCCTGTCTGTCTGTCTCCCTCTCTACCTCCCACCCTGTCTGTCTGTCTCCCTCCCTCCCACCCTGTCTGTCTCTCTCCCTCCCACCCTGTCTCCCTCCCTCCCTCCCACCCTGTCTGTCTGTCTCCCTCCCACCCTGTCTGTCTCCCTCCCTCCCACCCTGTCTGTCTGTCTCCCTCCCACCCTGTCTGTCTGTCTCCCTCCCACCCTGTCTGTCTGTCTCCCTCCCACCCTGTCTGTCTGTCTCCCTCCCACCCTGTATGTCTGTCTCCCTCCCACCCTGTCTGTCTCCCTCCCTCCCACCCTGTCTGTCTGTCTCCCTCCCACCCTGTCTGTCTGTCTCCCTCCCACCCTGTATGTCTGTCTCCCTCCCACCCTGTCTGTCTCTTTCCCTCCCACCCTGTCTGTCTGTCTCCCTCCCACCCTGTCTGTCTCTCTCCCTCCCACCCTGTCTGTCTGTCTCCCTCCCACCCTGTCTGTCTCTCTCCCTCCCACCCTGTCTGTCTGTCTCCCTCCCACCCTGTCTGTCTCCCTCCCTCCCACCCTGTCTGTCTGTCTCCCTCCCACCCTGTATGTCTGTCTCCCTCCCACCCTGTCTGTCTCTCTCCCTCCCACCCTGTCTGTCTGTCTCCCTCCCACCCTGTCTGTCTCTCTCCCTCCCACCCTGTCTGTCTGTCTCCCTCCCACCCTGTCTGTCTGTCTCCCTCCCACCCTGTCTGTCTGTCTCCCTCCCTCCCTGTCTGTCTGTCTACCAGTCTGGCCTAGCGGCAGGGTCTCTGTGTTCTCCCCTGGCAGTGCATGGCACAGTGCACATGGCAAGGGACTCTCTTTCTCTCTCTCAGTTCAGTTCAGTTCATGACATGTGCTGTGCTGTGCTGCTGAACACCGGGGACTCAACAATGTCGATATGAAAACACTCCCTACCAGCCCAAGCCCCATTTTATTATTCTCATAAAACATAAACGTATTACTCTCGCACATGGCTACAAGAAGGCATTATTTAGGTGTTTCGCAGTATAGTTGTAGGATTCAAATTCAAACTCTGACTAAAGCAGATCTGATCTGTTGTTTCGACCGTATCCTATTGGGTTAGAAGGGAATGCTCCATAGCTTTGTGTTAGAGCTTCTCCCAGTGCCTGGAGGCCCAGGTTACAGGGCTGTGACTTGTACCCAGAGCCCAGACAGCTTGTGTAGCCTACCACTGTTGCATTTTGAACTGCTCACACAGCACTGTAGCAGGCAGCAGAGCTGACCTTTATCTCACTGATTCTAGAAGGGCCTTAGTGTTCCTTATGAAATTCAGGTGAGGGTAACAAGCTATGGGGCCCATTGCTCTCCTGCTCTCCTTGTGTAATGATGTATGAACATAATGAAAACAGGAGAAGTGTAAAGTTTGTGTTTGTTTTAGTGTTGTTTTTGGTCACTTCAGGGCCTGATGTTGGCACCCAGAATGAGATGCACATGGAGAGAAAGCTGGAGGGAAGTGACAGCTGACATAATTGTAAAATAAAAACGTCCGGCCAGCAGTTGTTTGCAAATTGTTTGCAAATGATTTACTTGACAACAGGCAATTTCTCTCTCACTCACTCTCCCTCCTCATGCTCTCTTGCTCTCTCCCTTCTCCTTCTCTCCATATCCCTACCTCTCTCTCCCTCTGATAGATGGTAGCTCTGTTCGCATGCTTGTTATTGGCCTGAGTTCCAGGGCTCAGGCGCTAGGCTTTGTTTATGAGAGGAGCCTGCTCTGATTCCATGATAAAGCCAGATGTTCCCTTACAAGGCCTCCAGCCTCCTCGATCTGGCACTCATGTCCATATCAGGTATAGTCTTCCTGTTGTACTCAAGCCTCCCAGGCTCAACACTAGCTGCTGTCTGGCCTTTAATTGGGTGCCTCAACGCTGGTCCCGAACACAGCTGCATACGAAGGACACTAAGGGAAGTGTTTATACTTCAATACAGCAGAGCCTTTTTAATATACAACGTGTCAATTCTACCCACTATGTATACTGTACAGTGTAAAAAAGCCCTGTGTGTGAGTGCAGAGTTATAGGATTAACAGGGTATTTTCCAAAAGAACGTAAGCAGATATGTGAGGGAACCTGAAAATGGTGCCCCACTTTCATTCATGTGTCTAAGTGCCTAACTAGTGTGTAAATACCTGTGTTGGATGCCGTGTGAGGGGTGTGCCCTACTTTTCCCTGATCCATCTTCTAGATCATTGTGATGATCATTTAGGTATGTTTTTAAATGGCATGTCATGGAAATGTCAAAATACACTACAAGCTTCGTCTCTGAGTGTGTAAGGGCCACAATCTTAATGTACTCCATGAATACACCAGGCTGAAGTCAGCCAACAGTAGGACTTTCTCTTGGTTTGTACAGTAGGCCAGGTTTCTGGATGTAACGCCACCCCTATGAGCTGTGAAGAGTACAAGCCGTCTAATCCTCTCCCCATCGTTCACAGTGTAATTACAGTAGACATGCCAGCCTGTAGGGAGGGACTGTTTACTGTCTGTCCTCTCTAAAAGTTACTTCCACAAAACACTAGTAGGCCCAGGCTACATTTTGACTTGGACATGTAGTGAGCTTGGAATTTCAGGACAAAAAGAGTTAGCATTGTTGTTTTATAGTTCCTGTGTGTAAACGTTTAAAAATGCCAAAAGATGTGCTGAAAATATTGTCAGCGAACATGTTCTTCCACACAGTTAGATCACCAAGAGAAAGGGGGACTGTAAACAGAACTTCTGGCCAATGGTCAATCCAGGGTTGATGTTTCTACTGGACTGGGATGTTGAAAGGGGAATGGAAACAGTCGAGCCACTCAGGACAGGACCTGCAAAGTTATTTCACGTCCATAAATTATCTGTTCATAAATTTCAGGTGATATATAAAAGCTGGCGGGCTGTCGCACAAATCGTACATTTCGTGCGTCACTGGGTCAACATTCTCTTTCAGAATTGCTTGTGTTAAAAGTAGATCAACTCGGGATCTTTTTATGAACACACAGATCAGCAAATCAAAGTAAAGCTAAAAAGAGTGCTTATGATTGAGAAGGACTATTCAAGGTATTTATGCTGCCAGGGCACCCTGCCAAGACTCTCCACAGATCATGGATCCCTATTTGTTCTAAAGCCCGCCGGCCGGTGCATTGCTGAGGTCCAGGTCAAGAGGGAATGTTAAGCAAAGATAAAACTTAATCTGCACGAAACACAGCACACCGCCTACAACTATTTATAGGACGTTGATTTACTGGGGGGTCGCCAATAAACTTTGGATCAAACTCCTCTCGCTGAGATTAAATCCCTTTTACTGGGAATATGCATTGTGTTTTTATGTTTTTTATCTAAGGGCTATAAATTGTATTATCAGGCCTATCTTTTCGAAATTGTGCTGTTTGTGTTATTTGCTTGTTCATAACTATATAAATGGAACCTCCACATTTTGCCCGGGGTTCTGTTTTGGATATTTCAAAAAATTGCCTAATTTCTGAAACTCTTCAAATCTGTGTGCTATCCCTAGTCAAAAATCCTAAAGTGATTTTTCCAATAGAATTCTATAGGATTAATGATTTTTCCTATAGAATCCTATAGGATTCACCTATAATTTATGATATGCTAAATGATTTCAGCATTTGTTGATAATGACATCTGAAAATACTCTGGATACATTCAGTAACATGATAAGAATATTCCTGGAAAATGTGGGGCAGGTGCAACATAAGACAAAAAAAATGACAAGGGTTTGAGAGAGAGGAATAACTAGTGTCTCCAAGTGGCCACACATCTCCCCAAAGTGTGCACACTTCCTACGTCATTTCAATGCACTTTTATCACTCAAAGAAGAGTCTTCACCTATAAAGTGCATTTATTTTGGCTCTCCTAGCTGTGCCGTTGAGGAACTAGAGCAAGCACACTGGTAGGAACACAACCCTGTATCCTCGCCATCACACAATTACTGTTGTTGTTCACGCAATCCAAAAACGGCCCATTATAAATCGCAATCTGGGTCAGGTGGGGCATCATTTGAAAGCTTGTTCTATTGCCAACATGACTAGCTAAATTCTAAAATACAATCTTACAGTGTTAGGCTTTCACAAGGCAATTTAGAGAAATAGATCGTAATTTTGGTGTGTATAGAAAGGAGTCATGAGTTCATTCAGGTGCGTGTTCTGCAGCAAATGTTCTTCACAATAAACAAACAGGCTCATTCTGTTCAGAACAATCCAGGGTATGACGCCATGTCATACTTTTACATCAAACATAGTGATCATAAACGTTGACACTGTATAATGACATGAGTTTTATGATATGGAAATGTGAAGTGGACATTTGGACTCACGGGTGTATGGCTTGCTTGTATGAAATCAAAGCGGTATTTATTATAATCCTCAATGTCACCTCTTACAAAATACAATTAGCTAAAGTTGCCCAATTAGCGGGAGGGATGGGGGTGCTCAAGTTCAGAACGTCTGTCAGTCAAAACCCATACAGAGCTGTGAAGCAGAGACCCTGAGAACAGACGTAATTTATAGGATGTTACTGTGCAGCCACTGCGTTCCAATTTAGGCGCTTATCAGTGCCCAAATCTGCAATTTTCAACCTGTATATGGGTACGAGTGTAAAGGGCTACAGTGAAGACTTGGATGCCAGCAGTGTGTTAGTGGTGCTTTTGGGCAGAGCTGTGGCCTTGGCTTTGGCTTGGTGAGTAAAGGGAATAGCCTATATCCCACTCCTGTCCTGTGTGTGACAGCTGGACACTGCCAGTCACACAACTCCTAGAGCTCCTGGGCTTTCCAGGAAAGTCCCATCTGGAATGATCACCTTGTCTCCTGCAAATCGTTTTTGATGTTGTAAAAAGGTGGATGTTCCAAGGGAGCTTATCTGACAGATATTCCATCAGGCATTTTATATCCAGAAATATATCAGAAAACATGACAAACTTTCTCTGAAAAGCATGAACTTTCTCTGAAACAGACCATTTCAAACCATAATAGTTTTAGATCCACATTTCTCAGATTTGCTTTTTAAGCAACTTTGGGAACAAAGTGGTCCAATCCGGTATGTGTTCTTTGTCTAAGCTGAGCTGAGGGGGCTGTATCTCTGAGAGTTATGGTAGTAAGCACAGCAGAACTGTAATGGGCCATTTGAGACTGAAACATGCCATTGTGGGAAAAAGTTCATCATTGACGTAATATGGTTGACCTTACTCAGATTGTGGCATTTTTGTTGTTCCTGCAAAACACGTGTTTGTCATTATGCAAGCTCCGCTCTGTCTGGCCTGCAGCCAGGAGCAAAACCTAAACTATGAGAAGCAGGGCTGACGGTTGAGCTGAGATTTTCTCCTCTAAGTAAGCTCCACATTCCTGTTTCAACATAATACCACCTGTCAGTCACCTCATCAGCTCCTTTTAACCTAAAGTCTGTCCTACACACATACATTCATAACATCTGAAGAAGGCTTGTCCCATATTGATTTATTTATCTCTCTCTGCTCTGTAAATAGTTTCACTGTCTTTTTCTGTTATTTTCGAATCCTAAACAAACTAAACCAGGTTGATGGTCCTTCCCCCTCTAAAACAACAGCCCTCTAGTCTTATTGTGGTAGAGACATATGAGAGGGCAGAGAGACTGCAGGTAGTGAGGTAGAGAGCCACCTCCAGCTGCATCTCCCCTAGCTGGGTAAAGCCCTGTGTGTTCAGTAGGGGCTTGTTAACAGAGCCTTGGAAGAAAGAAAATACTTACTAATAGGGGAAGGGAAGTAAAACATCACCAGGAGAAGAAGGCTTCAGAGCTGGGGCTTCACAGCAGAACAGAGCAACAGCACAACACTTTCACTTTAGATTTACTGCTTGACTGGATTGTTTCTCTCGCCAGGCGCCACAAACACTCGCTGGGCGTCCTGTCCCGGAGCCAGGCCCTGGAGGAGCAGGCCTCTGGTGACCTGCCCCTGTTCCACAGCCCTCAAAACTCTGGATAGGCAGGGGCTGGAGCAGTGGCCTGGGCAGGGTCAGGCCCTGGGGGAGCTTAACGTGGGAGTCTCTCTCTGTGGTTCATTAATGGCTGTGGTGTGGGGGCTGGGTAGTAGTTTGGGGGGAGAGGGAGAGGGGTGGTAGTGGTTAGGCTCCAGCGGGGGGAGACCTGGCCTTCACCAGGCCTGCGTCATCAGCATCTGTCTGGGCTGCAGGCAGGTGGCCCCGGGCAAGAGAGCTGTAAATCGCTGAGCTGCAGCAGCTGGTCACGCTTCTGGACCGGGTACAGACAGGCTTTTCGGTGCCCCCAAATGCGCATGCACACACACACGACTGACTCCAATTGAATCCATGTTGCTGTGTGTTCATGTACAGGTAGAATTTGGTGGCATTTGTATTTTTGTCAGGTTTATAATTTTTTGGGCCTAGAGAAAACCCATTGTGAATTGTTTGTAGTTGTTCTCCTGTTCTCTGTGTGTCTATGCTGTACCAAGACAGTGGAGAGGAGAGGCGAGGCGAGGCGAGGCGAGGCGAGGCGAGGCGAGGCAGCTAAGGAGCAAGATATGCGCAGAGGCAGAGGGAGGGCAGCCAAGACTGGGAGTGTCTGTCGTGACACGCGGACGCCCGCATCCACAATGGGTCCTGTCTGGGTTGACCGAGTCTCGAGACGGGACGCCGAGCCCAGTCTCTCCCTCCCAGTCGCTCTCCGTGTCCATGTCCGACTCCCCGTCCAAGCTCCATCCCAGTCCCTGTACCCATCCCATTCCCCGTTGCAGTCTCCATCACCGTCTCCCAGTCCCCATCCCCCGTTGAAGTGCTGGGATCAGCTCCTGGCTCTGGCTTCCATCTACTTTTCAGGAATTCCATGTTGCATGACTGTATTTCTTTCCTTGGTGGTTTGTCTCTGGTCTGGTCTCTTGTGTTTCCCTGTGAGGGGCCACAGCTGGCCATCACATCCAGACACAGAGCCAGGAAATAGGGGAGATCCCTCCCCTCCAAAAGTAAAGTTGCCTTAAGTAGCCTTGTCCGAGCCAGAACAGCCCATAGGGCAGAAGCATATCCCCTGTTTATGTAGCTTGGGACAGCATGATGTACAAGTACAACGCCTAGACAGGACACCAGTCTTTTGCAGGGTCAACAGTATGTGTTGTCTGGCTGTATTTGGTTGTTGTGATGCCCTCATTGCTCTGGTGGTGGTGGTGTTTGGTTTGGTGTCCTGGATCTCTCTGTCCTCCATGTCCTGCTGCAGGAGGAGGATTTAGCTGCTAGCTCATCTAGAGATGGTTGAACCCTTGAAACTTTTCAGAGAAATAGGGTCCTCAACTATCTTACAGACAAGCTCACACACACATACACACCCACCTATTGCCCTCAACTCTATTCATTTTGGGTTGATGAAATGGACAGTGCATTGTTCAACTTGAGTATAATCTGATGAAGTGGACTTTGCTGACAGATTTTCCTAAGAATTATGACTCATTCATGGTAAATTTGAGCGATCCTGTGACATACAGACGTAATCACAAAGAGACCTTGTGATAAAAAGCTTTTGTTGTCCAGCCAAATAAAGACATCTCAGCATAACAGTGGATTTGAAGGAAATAAACAACCCTAGGCTATATGCGCATTCCCCTCAAAATTGTAATGGTATCTTTAGACATAAACTCTGCAAAAAAAGAAACGTCCCCTTTTCAGGACCCTGTCTTTCAAAGATAATTCGTAAAAATCAAAATAACTTCACAGATCTTCATTGTAAAGGGTTTAAACACTGTTTCCCATGCTTGTTCAATGAACCATAAACAATTAATGAACATGCACCTGTGGAACAGTCGTTAAGACACTAACAGCTTACAGACGGTAGGCAATTAAGGTCACAGTTATGAAAACTTAGGATACTAAAGAGGCCTTTCTACTGACTCTGAAAAACACAAAAAGAAAGATGCCGAGGGTCCCTGCTCATCTGCGTGAACGTGCCTTAGGCATGCTGCAAGGAGGCATGAGGACTGCAGATGTGGCCAGGGCAATAAATTGCAATGTCCATACTGTGAGACGCTTACGACAGCGCTACACAGAGACAGGACGGACAGCTGATCGTCCTCGCAGTGGCAGACCACGTGTAACAACACCTGCACAGGATCGGTACATCCGAACATCACACCTGCGGGACAGGTACAGGATGGCAACAACAACTGCCCGAGTTACACCAGGAACGCACAGTCCCTCCATCAGTGCTCAGACTGTCCGCAATAGGCTGAGAGAGGCTGGACTGAGGGCTGTGACGTCACGAGAGGCTACACAGCTTTCAGCGGGATTGCTCAAGTAGTGCAAGGAGACCAGGTTCAACCAAAACAAGGATTTTATTAAAGGTCTTGGGAAACTAACGAAAATATAACAAAATTCTGTTCTCTTGTGGCTCTTTAAGGGTTAACAGTTCAGGGATGTCTCTTCCACATCCAAAGTCATAATTCTCACTCGCTCAGATAACTTTTCCCCAGCCTTACTGTAGTCCACGTTGCAGCTAGTGGCCAACCCAGCAAAAAGTCCTTCCAAAATCCCCACACGTATTTCCACAGGTGCATATATCCAAAGGTGAGTATTTCCCAAAGGTAAGTATCTCCAAATCCTTATATTCCTCATGGAAGTGGACGTGCAGCACTCTTGTCCTCCAGAGAGCCCAGCTTGGAGACTGTGTCTCTTCCCTTCCCAAACCTTCAGCTCATCAGCTCCTGATTTGTTTCAGCTGCGTGGGAAGATTGGCCATAGAGGGGTGGAGTTCCCGACCATACCAGCAGATGGAGCCATAGCTGTCTGGGTTTGCAGCCACCTCAGGGGGATGTAACGTCCCTCCAGGACACAGCCTCTCGTGACATCACACATCCCCCTCCTCGGGACCGACGTCCTCGTCGGGTAAAGGCAGCGAAGAAGGCATCACGCCGGGAGAGGGCGTCCGCATTGCCGTGGTGCTTGCCAGACTGCTCTCTCTTCAACTCCTCCAACTCTAGGACCAGGGACTCAGCCTCCTGTTGTCTCTCCTTGAGTTTCTTACTGAACGCATCAGCCTTGGTTTTAGCAGAGTTTAGCTTCTGTTGAGCAGCTTTCAGTTCCTTCTCTCTCTCTGCCTCCGCATTCTTCATCTTGTTCTCCAACACCTTGTACTTCTCCTCTGCCTTCTTCTGGACCTCCTTACTACTGCGCAGGGTCTCCTCACACTCCTCGATGGTCCTGCGCAGCCTCTCCAGCTCCTCCAGTTGCTTAGGGAAGGAGCTCTGTTGGAGTTTAGCCTGGAGGATATCTAACTCTTCTGTCTTCATGTCTAACTGTTGCTTTAACAAACGATACCTCTCAGCGGTCCCCTTCAGACCAGACAGTTCTTTGTCCAGATTCTGTAGCTCCGTCTCTGTGTCGGTCTGGGCACCTGCCATCCCTATCAGAGCCCGGGCGGGAGTGAGTAACTCGGAGGATTGCACCGGAGCCTTCCCAGGATGAGTCTTGCCTCTCCGTTTCCGAGGTACTCGGGTTATCCTCTCCTGAGACTCTCTCCAGAGTGGGTAAAAGGCTGGGCAGTCTCGTCCAATTAGGACAGGGACGGGGAGGGAATCAACCACCCCCGCCGTCGTGTGTATGGTTCCCCGTGTGCTGGTCATTGTAAGTTCAGTAATGGGGTATTCTCTGGTGTCCCCATGGACACAGGAAACTGGGAGGACTTCCCCGGGGTCAGACACGTTGGGCCCACCAAATCCTTACGCACCAGGGTGGCCCGGCTACCAGAATCCAGTAAGGCCTCCACATCATGGTGATTCACAGTTACCGGGCAGGTGGGGGGGTCGATCTGGGCCGCCATCTACGACTCCCAAGAGCGAGGCAAAACGATGTGTGGGTGCTGAGCTGGAGGACTCCGCAGTGGGCATAGGTTCATCGGCTGGTTTCCCACACTGCCAGGAGATATGTCCCATCTCCCCACACCGGTAACACTGTCGAGGTTCCCCATCCTGGTGTACTCTTCTTGGACCCGCCTGGTTTCTGGCTCCCCCTGGAGCCGGGATAAGTCCTGACGTGGCTGGGTTCGAGACCTTGGGGTCCTTTGGACGGGTTCTTCCCATTTGTGGTGGGGCCGCACTCCTGGGGTCTTTTCGGGAAGCATTCAGCATCTCCGCTGTGGCCTGGTACTTTTCCACAGCTTCCACGGTCAGATCAGCCGTGGTCAAGGCCTGTTGACTGATGAACCGTTTTGCCTCATAAGGCAGGGGCGCGTAGGTAACGATCCACCACAACGGCCTCCACCACCGCCGCTGCTGTATTCCTCTGCGGATCCAGCCATTTCCTTGCGATTCGGACAAGTTCATGCATCTGCGCCCGAGGAGGTTGGTCTGGTTGGAAGGTCCAGCCGTGAAAGCGCTGGGCCATACCAAACTTTGTGAGTCCATATCTGCTGAGGATCTCAGACTTCAGGGCATCATAGTCAGTAACCTGGTCAGGGCCCAGGTCCCGGAAAGCATTCAGCGCTTCCCCGGTTAGAAAGGGGGCTAACAGACCAACCCACTGTTGCTTGGGCCAGGCTTCCCTAGTGGCCGTGGCCTCAAATGCATGCAGGTATGCCTCAATGTCATCGGTAGCTCCCATCTTAGATATAAAGTCACTTGAGATCTTGAAACAAAGAGATCTTCTGTTAAATCTGAAAATTCATCTTGATGGTTGTAAAGTCGTCTCAAATAAAACTGTGAAGGACCTAGGCGTTACTCTTGACCCTGATCTCTCTTTTGACGAACATATCAAGACTGTTTCAAGGACAGCTTTTTTCCATCTACGTAACATTGCAAAAATCAGAAATTTTCTGTCCAAAAATGATGCAGAAAAATTAATCCATGCATTTGTTACTTCTAGATTAGACTACTGCAATGCTCTATTTTCCGGCTACCCGGATAAAGCACTAAATAAACTTCAGTTAGTGCTAAATACGGCTGCTAGAATCCTGACTAGAACCAAGAAATTTGATCATATTACTCCAGTGCTAGCTTCCCTACACTGGCTTCCTGTTAAGGCAAGGGCTGATTTCAAGGTTTTACTGTTAACCTATAAAGCGTTACATGGGCTTGCTCCTACCTATCTTTCCGAGTTGGTCCTGCCGTACATACCAATACGTACGCTACGGTCACAAGACGCAGGCCTCCTAATTGTCCCTAGAATTTCTAAGCAAACAGCAGGAGGCAGGGCTTTCTCCTATAGATCTCCATTTTTATGGAACAGTCTGCCTACCCATGTGAGAGACGCAGACTCGGTCTCAACCTTTAAGTCTTTACTGAAGACTTATCTCTTCAGTAGGTCATATGATTGAGTGTAGTCTGGCCCAGGAGTGTGAAGGTGAACGGAAAGGCTGGAGCAACGAACAGCCCTTGCTGTCTCTGCCGGGCCGGTTCCCCTCTCCACTGGGGTTCTCTGCCTCTAACCCTGTTGCAGGGGCTGAGTCACTGGCTTGCTGGTGCTCTTTCATGCCGTCCCTGGGAGGGGTGCGTCACTTGAGTGGGTTGAGTTACTGACGTGATCTTCCTGTCTGGGTTGGCGCCCCCCCTTGGTTTGTGCTGTGGTGGAGACCTCTGTGGGCTATACTCGGCCTTGTCTCAGGATTGTAAGTTGGTGGTTGGGGATATCCCTCTAGTGGTGCGGGGGCTGTGCTTTGGCGGAGTGGGTGGGGTTATATCCTTCCTGTTTGGCCCTGTCCGGGGTTTCTTCGGATGGGGCCACAGTGTCTCCGGGACCGCTCCTGTCTCAGCCTCCAGTATTTATGCTGCAGTAGTTTATGTGTCGGGGGGCTGGGGTTAGTTGGTTATACCTGGAGTACTTCTCCTGTCTTATCCAGTGTCCTGTGTGAATTTAAGTATGCTCTCTCTAATTCTCTCGTTCTCTCTTTCTCTCTGAGAACCTGAGCCCTAGGACCATACGTCAGGACTACCGGGCATGATGACACCTTGCTGTCCCCAGTCCGCCTGGCCTTGCTGCTATTCCAGTTTCAACTGTTCTGCCTGCGGCTACGAAACCCCTACCTGTCCCAGACCTGCTGTTTTCAACTCTAAATGATCGGCTATGAAAAGCCAACTGAGAGACCTGAGCCCTAGGACCATACGTCGGGACTACCGGCCGTGGTGACTCCTTGCTGTCCCCAGTCCGCCTGGCCTTGCTGCTATTCCAGTTTAAACTGTTCTGCCTGCGGTTATGGAACCCCTACCTGTCCCAGACCTGCTGTTTTAAACTCTAATGATCGGCTATGAAAAGCCAACTGAGATTTATTCCTGATTATTATTTGACCATGCTTGTCACTTATGAACATTTTTGAACATCTTGGCATGGTTCTGTTATAATCTCCACCCGGCACAGCCAGAAGAGGACTGGCCACCCCTCATAGCCTGGTTCCTCTCTAGGTTTCTTCCTAGGTTTTGCCTTTCTAGGGAGTTTTTCCTAGCCACCGTGCTTCTACACCTGCATTACTAGCTGTTTGGGGTTTTAGGCTGGGTTTCTGTACAGCACTTCGAGATATTAGCTGATGTAAGAAGGGCTATATAAAATAAAATTGATTGATTGATTGATTGACTTGCCTTTATTGGGCGGGTATTTTGGACCACCCTCTGTCTCTGCAACTGCAATTCCTCTGCCTTCAGAAGGTTGGCTTTCTTTTGCTCCTCCAAGAGAGCCACGTTTGCTTGCATCTGGGCTTGCTGGCCAGCAACAAGGGCTTTCAATATGTCCTCCATTTCAGTCGGCGGGGAGCCTACGGCCAACTTGGAAAACTGGGTGATCAAACCTTCGGTATCCTCCTCTGACATGCACTATTAACGCTTGAGCGTGCCTGTATTCTCCACCATCTGTGACGTCACGAGAGGCTACACAGCTTTCAGCGGGATTGCTCAAGTAGTGCAAGGAGACCAGGTTCAACCAAAACAAGGATTTTATTAAAGGTCTTGGGAAACTAACGAAAATATAACAAAATTCTGTTCTCTTGTGGCTCTTTAAGGGTTAACAGTTCAGGGATGTCTCTTCCACATCCAAAGTCATAATTCTCACTCGCTCAGATAACTTTTCCCCAGCCTTACTGTAGTCCACGTTGCAGCTAGTGGCCAACCCAGCAAAAAGTCCTTCCAAAATCCCCACACGTATTTCCACAGGTGCATATATCCAAAGGTGAGTATTTCCCAAAGGTAAGTATCTCCAAATCCTTATATTCCTCATGGAAGTGGACGTGCAGCACTCTTGTCCTCCAGAGAGCCCAGCTTGGAGACTGTGTCTCTTCCCTTCCCAAACCTTCAGCTCATCAGCTCCTGATTTGTTTCAGCTGCGTGGGAAGATTGGCCATAGAGGGGTGGAGTTCCCGACCATACCAGCAGATGGAGCCATAGCTGTCTGGGTTTGCAGCCACCTCAGGGGGATGTAACGTCCCTCCAGGACACAGCCTCTCGTGACATCACAGGGCTTGTAGGCCTGTTGTAAGGCAGGTCCTCACCAGACATCACCGGCAACAACGTCGCCTATGGGCACAAACCCACCGTCGCTGGACCAGACAGGACTGGCAAAAAGTGCTCTTCACTGACGAGTCACGGTTTTGTCTCACCAGGGGTGATGGTCGGATTCGCATTTATCGTCGAAGGAATGAGTGTACTCTGGAGTGGGATCAATTTGGAGGTGGAGGGTCCGTCATGGTCTGGGGCAGTGTGTCACAGCATCATCGGACTGAGCTTGTTGTCATTGCAGGCAATCTCAACGCTGTGCGTTACAGGGAAGACATCCTCCTCCCTCATGTGGTACCCCTCCTACAGGCTCATCCTGACATGACCCTCCAGCATGACAATGCCACCAGCCATACTGCTCGTTCTGTGCGTGATTTCCTGGAATGTCAGCTTTCTGCCATGGCCAGCGAAGAGCCCGGATCTCAATCCCATTGAGCACGTCTGGGACCTGTTGGATTGGAGGGTGAGGGCTAGGGCCATTCCCCCCAGAAATGTCCAGGAACTTGCAGGTGCCTTGGTGGAAGAGTGGGGTAACATCTCACAGCAAGAACTGGCCAATCTGGTGCAGTCCATGAGGAGGAAATGCACAGCAGTACTTAATGCAGCTGGTGGCCACACCAGATTCTGACTGTTACTTTTGATTTTGACCCCCCCTTTGTTCAGGGACACATTATTCCATTTCTGTTAGTCACATGTCTGTGGAACTTGTTCAGTTTATGTCTCAGTTGTTGAATCTTGTTATGTCATACAAATATTTACACATGTTAAGTTTGCTGAAAATAAACGCAGTTGACAGTGAGAGGACGTTTCTTTTTTTGCTGAGTTTATTTCATATTGTAAGAATGCAGGTTAATATGATAATATTATGAGAGAGAGGAGCCATGGGGGGACTGACTGCAGGGTGTTGGTCTGGGTTATCACAGTGCAGCCCCAGATCAACACCTGAGAGGAGAAGTGGTAGACGGGTGTGAAAAGCCAAGGATGACGCTGTCCTCCAACCCCATTCCCCACTCCAAGAATTTTCCATGGTCCTGCCAGGTCGCCCTGCGACACGGCTGAGGCTGACACCCCCGGCTGGTCCCCTGCTCCCTCCTCACTGCACCAGTCAGTCAGTCAGTCCCCCTGCCAAGGCTTTGGATTACAATCCAGGCCATCCGTACCAGGGAGGTAGAATAGAGCAGCAGAGACTGACTGCAGGCAGGCTACAGTGATCTACTTAGCTAAGGACAGCTCCTTTCACAGCGATGCAGACTAAAGGATAGAACCATCCTATGGATATATTTGTTCTTGTGTCTCCTTGTGCCATTTAGGCTACTCAGTGTCTCTTTTATCTTTGTATGATGTTTCTGTTTGTGTGTGTGTGTCGGTGTGGTGCGCTGTGTGTGTGCGCTCTCTCTGTAGATGTGTATTTCTGTGTGTAATGGGCATATTTCTCCCATATGCGTCTTTGTCTGGGACTCTAAGAGCCCTGTCCTCATTATCTGTGTGTGCATCTAAAGAGGGCTGCTGACGCGCTGTGTGTCGCTACCAGCTGACGTCAGCACTGACCTGCTCCTCTCCATACAAATCCCCAGCTGCCTGTGTCCCCCTTTTCTCAGTCCCCCTCGCACTCATTACCCTGCTTTTATGATTTCTACCCTGTCTGATCCGATATCACACCGCGGTGCTAGTTGAAGGGTAATATAACACACAGGTCGGTGTAAGACTGGTCTGGACTGATTAGCAGCTCAAATAACTGCTGTGTTTTAGTTGAATATTCAGGACTAAGTTATGATAAAGATGAACCCAGTAAGCAAAATGACGTCTTTTAGACATATTTTCCAGACATAATTTTCCAGACGTTGACGTCAGGTGCATTTTAGGTGCTGAATGAAAGGTGAAAATACTTATTTTCTGGACGTAAAAAATACGTATTTTCCGGACATTGAAAATAGATCATTTACAGACGTTAAAAATACGTCTTTCGGTCATTGATTCTATGGACAAATGTTAACTGCACATACATTCTCAATGAAGTAAGCATTATATTTTTACATTTTAGTCATTTTAGCAGATGCTCTTATCCAGAGCGACTTACAGTTAGTGAGTGCATACATTTTTCATACTGGCTCCCAGTGGGAATGGAACCCACAACCCTGGCGTTGCAAGCGCCATGCTCTACCAACTGAGCTACAGGAGGCCACAATAATCATTCTTCAAGCCTATAGGAAAGTGGAGCCAACTGAAGATTGCAACAGAATATTTATTATTGCGCCCATCTGTCACATGCACTGATGGTAGCTTTTTCAAAAGCTTTAAAACTGGCAGCAATGATGTTCAAAGTAATACAACCTACAGAATAAGCCAACAGACCACTTCAATTACAACAACATTATCAGTAATGGTTCCAAATGTTTGTTGTTGTTGCTATGACTGTGATATTATCTTGTTTATCTACCTTAGTTGAATGCATTGACTGTAAGAAGCTCTGGATAAGAGCATCTGCTGAATGACCAAAATGTAAATGTGAAAATAAACACTTGCAAAGCATGCTGGGTATTATTCTAATTAGCTTCACCCCTAAACAAGTACAAATTTGGTCGGTGCTGACTAGATCCCAATCTGAACGTATCATAGACGTCTAGGCTATGTTTCACAAGTTTGAACATTACAGTACAGTATGGTACAGTAGAGCACAGTAGAGTACGGTACGGTATGTTATGTACAGGACAGTAGTTTAATTGAGTAGAGTAGAGTACAGTATAGTTTAATTGAGTAGAGTACAGTAAAGTTTAGTTCAGTAGAGTACATTAGAGTAAAGTAGAGTACAATACAGTACACTATACTTTTCTTTACTGTACTCTACTATGCTCTACTGTATTGTAGTGTACTGTACTGTACTATACTCTACTTTTCTTTACTGTATTGTGTACTGTAATGTACTGTACTCTGGTGTGCTCTACTGTGCTGTCCACATCTGTGAAATAGGATTGGTTCAGATTTGGTCCGCTCCGGAATCTGAACCAATCCTATTTCACGAATGTGGACAGCACAGTAGAGCACACCAGAGTACAGTACAATTATAGACGTCGATGTTTGGGCCAAATCAAGGCAGGTCCGGACCTTATTTTCCACCATAATTTGCAAATAAATTCATAAAAAATCCTACAATGTGATTTTCTGGATTTTTTTTTCTCATTTTGTCTGTCATAGTTGACGTGTACCTATGATAAAAATTAAAGGCCTCTCTCATCTTTTTAAGTGGGAGAACTTGCACAATTGGTGGCTGACTAAATACTTTTTTTCCCCACTGTATGTTTGGGCCAAATATAGGCTGGTCTGGACTGGACGTCTGTGGACGTTGAAATCAAGGCCGGTCCAGACCGGACAAAATCTGAACATAGGCGTGTGTCTACTGTGCTGTGCTGCACTGTGCCATCCAAACTTGTGAAACATAGATGTCTATGATTGGTTCAGATTTGGTCCGGTCTGGACCGGCCTTGGACGTTGAAATCAAGGCCGGCCCGGACGGCACCAAAAAAAGACGGCCGGTCCAGACAGGCCCAAAAAAAGACATTCAAAAGAAGTCGCCGTCGGTAAATGCTTAGTGGGAAGCATCTTCCTCATACACACAAACATACACATCAGTGAATGACATGTTTTTTGGTGCAAGGTCTGTATATATATATATATGGTCTATGGCAGGGATCATCAACTACAATTTTTTTGTTCCGGGGGACGGAACATATTTATAAATAATTTGTAGACTGCAAATTGACCGCAAGAAGCCCAAACAGATATATTTGACTAAAACATAATAATTTCAAACCTGCCTTACATTTGTATACGATCACATACACTACATGACCAAAAGTATGTGGACACATGCTCATTGAACATCTCGTTCCAAAATCATGGGCATTAATACGGAGTTGGTCCCCCCTTTGCTGCTATACCAGCCTCCACTCTTCTGGGAAGGCTTTCCACTAGATGTTGGAACATTGCTGCGGGGACTTGCTTCCATTCAGTCACGAGCATTAGTGAGGTCAGGCACTGATGTTTGGCGATTAGGCCTGGCTCACAGTCGGCGTTCCAATTCATCCCAAAGGTGTTCGATAGGGTTGAGGTCAGGGCTCTGCAGGTCAGTCAAGTTCTTCCACACCGATCGCGACAAACCATTTCTGTATGGACCTCGCTTTGTGCACGGGGGCATTGTCATGCTGAAACAGGAAATGGCCTTCCCCAAACTGATGCCGCAAGGTTGGAAGCACAGAATCATCTAGAATGTCATTGTATGCTGTAGCGTTAAGATGTCCCTTCACTGGAACTAAGGGGCCTAGCCCGAACCATGAAAAACAGCCCCAGACCATTATTCTTCCTCCACCAAACTTTACAGTTGGCACTATGCATTGGGCAGGTAGCGTTATCCTGGCATCCACCAAACAGATTGGTCCGTCGGACTGCCAGATGGTGTAGTGTGATTCATCACTCCAAAGAACGCGTTTCCACTGCTCCAGAGTTCATTGGCGGCGAGCTTTACACCACTCCAGCCGACGCTTGGCATTGCACATGGTGATCTTAGGCTTGTGTACGACTGCTCGGTCATGGAAACCCATTTCATGAAGCTCCAGACGAACAGTTATGGTGCTGACGTTGCTTCCAGAGGCAGTTTGGAATTCGGTAGTGAGTGTTGCAACAGAGGACAGATGATCTGCAGTCACGTTCTGTGAGCTTGTGTGGCCTATCATTTCCCGGCAGAGCCGTTGTTACTCCTAGACGTTTCCACTTCACAATAACAGCACTTACAGTTGACAGGGATAGCAGGATACAGAAGGTGTAAATGATACAGTGAAATGGTTACTTGCATAGTAGCAATATCAAAAACAGAAAGTGTCCAGATAAAAATATTTTATATAAATATTTTATAATTATTAGATGACGCTTACCCAGACGCACTTGTCTAAATTGATGGGGCATGTGAAATAAATGCTATAACCACCCCCCAGCCACATCTAGTGGATGGGCCACTATTGTCTAGACATGATTTCTGATTCGAATAATATTACTACACAGATCATACACGTAACGTTAGCTAGTGAGCCAGCAAGTTAACGTTCGCTAGCTAGCTAACAGTAGTCTTTAACTTGCAAAGAAAACAACTTTCTGACAAAATGTGAAACGTACAATATCTGAAAATGTAGCTAGACTCTTACCCGTATACATGGATGAACGCTTCACGGCAGACTGGTACCATTTAACTCTGTTTTGTTTGTAGCTACATCTTGTTTGGCCAGCGTTGTGTCTTGTCACTCCGGTTCACACTGACCTTGGCATGTGCAGGAGTAGCCCATCACAACTTTTTACAACTGATCTGTCGATAGCGCCTGCTAAATTCAGGCCATCAATGTTGTTGAGAAAAGTAGCATAACTTTTGTAGTTCTCGATTGCTAACGTTATATCTTTCAAAAACGCTGTGGTAGAAAGGACTATCAAGCACATACTGAGCAGCTCACGTTATAGACAGAAGCATGCTACATGTCAGACCAATCCAAACTATCTCCCGGCATGTCCAGCCCATCCATTTTCTCAGTCAATCATGGCTAGCAGGAAGGTTCTTGTCTTTTTCCGTGGCTAAATGAAAATTCACAAAAAAATAAGGTTTGTTTGTTGTATTTTTGCTCAGAAAACTTGGGGGACAAAGAAAACCACGCGGGCCGCCAGTTGGGGAACCCTGGTCTATGGTGTGGCAAGCTGTCCGTCTAGACGGCAGGTTTGGTTGTGGGGATGTGGCTGACTGTGGTGGTGTTATTGACGGTTAAGGCCAGGCAGCCATCAGTCATCAAAGGAGATGGCTGGTGTTGCAGCAGGACCAGGGTGTGTAATAGGGAGTTGTTTTGGTGTGCCTCCCTGCCTGGCTCCCTGGCTGGCTGGCCCTGGTTGGCGGGTGGGGTGGAGCGGGCTGAGGGCTGTAGCGTGTCAGTGTGGAGTTATTCGGCTCCCTGCCATAACCCAGGGCTTGGGGCAGGCAGGTGAGAAACGCACATACTGACACTTTCCCCTCTCCCAGCCACTCACAGCACAAAGCTTGCTCCTCACAAATACCTCATCCACCTCACACCAAGACCAAGAACCAAAACACCTAACAAATTCCGTCTCCTCAATCAATGAACTATTTGAGATTTGAAAATGTTTTTATTACACTAAACAAAAATATAAACGCAACATGCAAAGTGTTGGTCCCATGTTTCATGAGCTGAAATAAAAGATCCCATAAATGTTTCATACTCAAATTTTGTGCACAAATTTGTTAGTGAGCATTTCTCCTTTGCCAAGATAATCCATCCACCTGACAGGTGTGGCATATCAATAAGCTGATTAAACAGCATGATCATTACACAGGTGCACCTTGTGTTGGGGACAATAAATGTCCACTCTAAAATGTGCAGTTTTGTCACACAACACAACGCCACAGATGTCTTAAGTTTTGAGGGAGTGTGCAATTGGAATTTAATGTTCCTTTCTCTACCAACTTCGTTTTAGAGAATTTGGCAGTACGTCCAACTGGCCTCACAACCGCAGACCACGTGTAACCACGCCAGCCTAGGACCTCCACATCCGGCTTATTCACCTGCGGTATCATCTGAGACCAGCCTCCCAGACAGCTGATGAAATTGTGGGTTTGCACAACCAAAGAATTTCTGCGCAACTGTCAGAAACCGTCTCAGGGAAGCTTATCTGTGTGCTCATCATCCTCACCAGTGTCTTGACCTGACTGCATTTCGCCGTTGTAACCGACTTCAGTGGGCAAATGCTCACCTTCGATGGCCACTGGCACGCTGGAGAAGAGTTAGTGCTACAGGATGCAAATTTCTGTTTGAAAAAGCTAGCCTTTGCTTTCCTAACTGATTGGTTCCTGACTTCCCTGAAAAGTTGCATATCGCGGGGGCTGTTCGATGCTAATGCAGTACGCCACAGGATGTTTTTGTGCTGGTCAAGGGCAGTCAAGTCTGGGGTGAACCAAGGGCTATATCTGTTCTTAGTTCTGAATTTTTTGAATGGGGCATGCTTATTTAAGATGGAGAGGAAAGCACTTTTAAAGAACAACCAGGCATCCTGTACTGACGGAATTAGGTCAATATCCATCCAGGATACCCGGGCTAGGTCAATTAGAAAGGCCTGCTCGCTGAAGTGTTTTAGGGAGCGTTTGACAGTGATGAGGGGTGGTCCTGGTTGAAGACAGCGGAGGTGTATTTATAGGATAAATTAGTCAGGATGATATCTATGAGGGTGCCCATGTTAACGGATTTAGGGTTGTACCTGGTAGGTTCCTTGATAATTTGTGTGAGATTGAGGGCATCTAGTTTAGATTGTAGGACGGCCAGGGTGTTAAACATATCCCAGTTTAGATCACCAAGCAATACGAACTCTGAGGATAGATGGGGGGCAATCAATTCACAAATGGTGTCCAGGGTACAGCTGGGGGCTGAGGGGGGTCTGTAGCAAGCGGCAACAGTGAGAGACTTATTTCTGGAAAGGTGGATTTTTAGAAGTAGAAGTTCAAACTGTTTGGGCACAGACCTGGATAGTAGGATAGAGCTCTGCAGGCTATCTCTACAGTAGATTGCAACTCTGCCCCCTTTGGCAGTTCTATCTAGACGGAAAATGTTGTAGTTGGGAATGGACATTTCTGAATCTTTGGTGGCCTTCCTAAGCCAGGATTCAGACACTGATAGAACATCAGGGTTGGCTGAGTGTGCTAACGGAGTGAATAACTCAAATTTGGGGAGGAGGCTTCTGATGTTAACATGCAAGAAGCCAAGGCTTTTGCAGTTACAGAAGTCAACAAATGATAGCGACTGGGGAGTAGGAGTGATAATGGGGGCTACAGGGCCTGGGTTAACCTCTACATCACCAGAGGAACAGAGGAGGAAAAGAATAAGGATACGGCTAAAGGCTTTAAGAACTGGTCTTCTAGTGCGTTGGGTACAGAGAATAAAAGGGGAAGATTTCCGGGCGTTGTAGAATAGATTCAGGGCATTATGTACAGACAAGGATATGGAAGGATATGAGTACAGTGGAGGTAAACCTAAGCGTTGGGTAACGATGAAAGAGAGAGCATCACTGGAGGCACCGATTTGAGCCAGTCTCTGCGTGTGTGGGGGGTGGGACAAAGGAGCTATCTGAGGCAGGTTGAGCGGGACTGGGGGCTCTACAGTGAAAAAGTACAGTAAGAACTAACCGAAACAGCAATAGACAAGGCATATTGACATGGGAGAGAGGCATAAAGCAATCACAGGTGTTATTCGAGAGAGCAAGACAACAGCTGGTAATGGTGTTGAAAGTTTGAGCTGAGGCTAAACAGATAAACAGGATGGGGTACCGTATAAAGGAACAGTCCAGCAGGCATCAGCTGTGTAGCTGAGTGATCATAAGGTCCAGTGAACAGCAATAGGTGAGTCCGGGAGCAGTTCAGTGGCTGCTACGGCACAGGCGAACAGGAGGCACGGCTGTTGATTGCGTGTGCTAGCGGGTCGGGGCTAGCAGATGGATCTTCGTGGTCGTCGCAATGGGAAGCCTGTTGAAACCACATCAGACGATTACGTCGGCAGACCAGTCGTGATGGATCGGCGGGGCTCCGTGTCAACACTAGGAGGTCCCGTCCGGTTGACAGAGAGGTAGATAGCCGGGAGATGGGCCTGGCTCGAGGCTAGCTCAAGGCTAACTGGGACTTGCTTCGGGACAGTGGTGATTAGCCAACAACAACAACAACAGCCATTCGGTTGCAGCTAGCTAGTTGCGATGATCCGGTGTTAAGGTCCAGTGATTCAGTGATTCCGGCAGAAAATCCGATAAACTCTGGCTCGATAGCGACTGCTATGTGCAGACTGGCCGATAATTGTCCAGGCTAGAGCTGGCTGGTAGGTAGTGCAGGCCATGGACAATGGTGAAGACCGCTAACGGTGTCTAATAGCAAGTAGCTAGTTAGCTGGCTAGTTTCAGTCGGAGGTTCTACATGAGAAGATATAAAGAAATAATAGAATCCGTTCCACATTGGGTGAGGCGACCTAAGCTCATAGTAATCCTAATACTTTGCCAGAACTGCCGCCCGTTTGGTAAGAAGTAATGCATGTATTTATGTCTTCGTCGTCTCTGTTGGACCCAGGCCTTCGTGGGAAGGGTCGATTGGGCCTTCTCTTTTCGGATGGCCTTTTAGATGTAAGGCTCAGATGTTAGGCTCAGATTGTCCACAAGAGGTCACAATGTCCTTCTTCTTAGTCGTCTGTTTACTTTCACTCGTTCTGGAAGTGGTCTTCTGAGGACGGCTAATCAGCCGTGTCGATGATCCCCTGTGGGGTGATGAGAGCAGTGTAGTAGACGAAGGTTTGAAGAGAGTAACGGGATGGTCCCACTTAAATTCAGTACTTAGAACAGCTACTCAGCCGTAACATTGATTGTTAGTGGAGGCAACTTTGTCGTCGTTACCTCGTGTTGATTTTCAGGGTCGGGACCACAATGGACAAAAGCTGCAGCTTGCGGTCCGTCTAGTCTGATCTGATAATTCTTATCTCAGTCTTTTATGCACTCTGGTAAAGAGGGACGTTTCCGTCATACTGACACGCTCTCTGAGCTCCCTCGGGTGTGGCTACGAGGCAAAAGTATTATTATCACTATGATTTTGTTAGAAAGCTAAAATCACATTCCTATCTTCACGGAAACATTGTCTTCCTCCTTGATATAAATGATGTAAACCTAATATACACAGTGTAAAAGCTCTTCAAGTCACAATGTTTTTGTTATAACACCTTTATACAATTTTTAATGACGTCACAAAATAGACATTAATTTTCCATATTCCATTTCTCATCATTCCCAACATTTAGATGTTGAAATATATTGTCCCAATGTTCATTGTTGGATGTTGAAGTTTTTGGGCAGCAAAAGTCTCTGACACAAAGGACATTCCTTTCACCATACTAGAGGCCGGAGAGAGTCATGACACCTACAGTTGAAGTCGGAAGTTTACATACACTTAGGTTAGTCATTAAAACTCGTTTTTCAACCACTCCACACATTTCTTGTTAGCAAACTATAGTTTTGGCAAGTCGGTTAGGACATCTACTTTGTGCATGACACAAGTAATTTTTCCAACAATTGTTTACAGACAGATTATTTAACTTATAATTCACTGCATCACAATTCCAGTGGATCAGAAGTTTACATACACTAAGTTGACTGTGCCTTTAAACAGCTTGGAAAATTCCAGAAAATGATGTCATGGCTTTAGAAGCTTCTGATAGGCTAATTGACATAATTTGAGTCAATTGGACGTGTACCTGTGGATGTATTTCAAGGCCTACTTTCAAACTCAGTGCCTCTTTGCTTGACATCATGGGAAAATGAAAAGAAATCTGCCAAGACCTCAGAAAAATAGCAATTTCCAAACGTCCGAATGTACCACGTTCATCTGTACAAACAATAGTACGCAAGTATAAACACCATGGGACCACTCAGCCGTCATACCGCACAGGAAGGAGACGCGTTCTGTCTCCTAGAGATGAACGTACTTTGATGCGAAAAGTGCAAATCAATCCCAGAACAACAGCAAAGGACCTTGTGAAGATGCTGGAGGAAACAGGTACAAAAGTATCTATATCCACAGTCCTATATCGACATAACCTGAAAGGCCGCTCAGCAAGGAAGAAGCCACTGCTCCAAAACCGCCATAAAAAAGCCAGACTACGGTTTTTAACTACACATGGGGACAAAGATCTTACTTTTTGGAGAAATGTCCTCTGGTCTGATGAAACAAAAATAGAACTGTTTGGCCGTAATGACCATCGTTATGTTTGGAGGAAAAAGGTGGATGCTTGCAAGCCGAAGATCACAATCCCAACCGTGAAGCACGGGGGTGGCAGCATCATGCTGTGGGGGTGCTTTGCTGCAGGAGTGACTGTTGCACTTCATAAAATAGATGGCATCATGAGGAAGGAAAATTATGTGGATATATTGAAGCAACATCTCAAGACATCAGTCAGGAAGTTAAAGCTTGGTCGCAAATGGGTCTTCCAAATGGACAATGCATACTTCCAAAGTTGTGGCAAAATGGCTTAAGGACAACAAAGTCAAGGTATTGGAGTGGCCATCACAAAGCCCTGACCTCAATCCTATTGAACATTTGTGGGCAGAACTGAAAAAGCGTGTGCGAGCAAGGAGGCCTACAAACCTGACTCAGTTACACTAGTTCTTTCAGGAGGAATGGGCCAGAATTCACCCAACTTATTGTGGGAAGCTTGTGGAAGGCTACCCAAAACTTTTGACCCAAGTTAAACAATTTAAAGGCAATGCTACCAAATACTAATTGAGTGTATGTAAACTTCTGACCCACTGGGAATGTGATGAAATAAATAAAAGCTGAAATAAATCATTCTCTCTACTATTATTCTGAGATTTCACATTCTTAAAATAAAGTGGTGATCCTAACTGACCTAAAACAGGGAATTTTTACTAGGATTAAATGTCAGGCATTGTGAAAAACTGAGTTTAAATGTATTTGGCTAAGGTGAATGTAAACTTCCGACTTCAATTGTATATTGTGACTCTATCAGCCCTATATTGTGACTATATTAGGCCCTATATTGTGACTATATTGTGACTATATCAGCCCTATATTGTGACTATATTGTGGCTATATTGGGCCCTATATTGTGACTATATTAGGCCCTATATCGTGACTATATTAGGCCCTATATTGTGACTATATTAGGCCCTATATTGGGACTATATTAGGCCCTTTATTGTGACTAGATTAGGCCCTATATTGTGACTATATTAGGCACTATATTGTGACTATATTAGGCCCTATATTGTGACTATATTAGGCCCTATATTGTGACTATATTAGGCCCTATATTGTGACTATATTAGGCCCTATATTGTGACTATATTAGGCCCTATATTGTGACTAAATTAGGCCCTTTATTGTGACTATATTAGGCCCTATATTGTGACTATATTAGGCCCTATATTGTGACTAAATTAGGCCCTATATTGTGACTAAATTAGGCCCTTTATTGTGACTAAATTAGGCCCTTTATTGTGACTATATCAGCCCTCTATTGTGACTATATTAGGCCCTATATTGTGACTATATTGTGACTATATCAGCCTTATATTGTGACTATATCAGGCCCTATATTGTAACTATATTGTGACTATAGTAGTAGGCTCCATTGTGACCTTCTCATACAGATAAGAATGTTCCAGTATGTTTACCTCCATTTTAATTTACAAGTAGAGTTGTGTTAAAATAGGAGAGGGTGTAGCATAGCTTGATTTACAATCCTCCATATTTGCATTGGTACTGTTGTACACATAGTATTGTACCATGTTACATAAACATGTGTGTGTGTGTCTATATGTGTAGCGTACTTGGATGTGTTCATCCTCATGACAATCCTCCTCTTTCTTGTTAAGAATAACACATGCTCTCTTTTGACCTAAAAACTGGTGAATCATCTGTAATAAGGCAGGTGTATGTGTGCGTGTTACGTTGTTGTTACACACCACAGTAGATAGCTAACAGGCCTGTGTATTGTGGCCATTCAACTCTGCTGTTGACCCACCTTCCTCTGTCTCTGGAACTGTATTACATTCACAGTAAAGTCATGTGTGAACAGAGCTTGGCATGTTTTGTGTGAGACTACATGTTGAGGTGAAGAGAAACATAGAGTGTACAGAGAGATACGAACAGGCCGTACGTGTGTGTGTACGTATGTGTGTACGTGTGTGTGTGTGCTCACAGAGGTGTGAACAAAGCGTCAGAGGGACACACGTATCTGAGGAACACGCTACCTAGCTCCAGTCTGACAGCCAGGCCAGCAGCACGTCTCGACTGCGTCATCCACTCCACTCCATGGCATCCTTTCTCTCTCTATCTCTCTCTCACTCCCTCCACTCCATGGCAGCCTCTCTCTCTCCCTCCATCTCTGTCACTCCCTCCCTCCCTCTCTCTCGTTTCTCTCTCGTCTCTCGTCACCCTCTCCCTCCCTCCGACCCATCTCTCTCTCTCTCCTCCCTCCCACCTATCTCTCTGTAAACAAGCAGACGTCCAACAGATCTTTCCTCCGGCCCTCTCCCACCATCCCGTTGCCATGGCGTTTGGAGCATTGTTTGCTGGCCTCTGTTGAGTTGCCATGGCAGTGCTTATTTGCTGTACTAAATGTTTGGCCGCGTTGTACAGATTCTGATGACAAACACGGAGCATCCCGCTCTGATCAATGAAACTGCCTCTGATTGGAGAGGAAGGAACGAGGCCTCTCACAGAAGCGCAGCACAGATACATTTGCCATCCAATCTAACCTATTTAATGGCCTTATATTCTTTGTGTCTGGTGTCTTTTGATGCAGATAAAATATGTTTTGGGGTGACATTCCCTTGACATAAATGCTTTGGTTTCTGTGTTCAATCAGAGGAGCTCTGGTTGCAATTCTTGGTGTCTGATACTCAATTATTATTTAGAACAACACTGGTATCACTCACACTCCCAGAGTGCATCACTCCTCATTACACCTGCTCTCACACTCTCTAGCAGTCTACTACTGAACACACAACCTAGACTAAGGATCCTGTGCAATCACAAAGGTATCCTTATTTGCTCCGTTAGTTAAAGCTAAAAAACAAATGTCTTTGAGGATTACATTTAGGATTCATGTGATTTATGTGAACGTTTACAATTATGTGAAACAAAAAGAGAACTGGATAATAAATGCTTTCTTGCATTGCATAAAGGATGTTGTTTTACCTTCCCTGCACTATGTTCGAGTGTATTGGTGATCAGTGAACTAACACTTAAGCATCAAAGATGCACCAAACATTTACAGTGTAATTATATGATATGTCAATGTTCTAATGTTCTCTCAGACAGTTGAGCTTAGTGCATACTGGTCTACTTCAATCTACATCATGACTAGACTTATACTGCCTGGGATTGTGCTTTCTGTCTATTTAGATGTGAGTTGCTGTGTGTTTTTGTGTTTAAGTTTGAGAGGTGGTCTGTGACTAGAGACTAGAGAGAGCAGAGGCCTTGAAGTGTGTCCATCCATCCACATGCCTCTAGCACACCCCCCTGTGGCCAGTAGAAAGACTACATGCTCTCTGAGTCTTGAGGGAATGAGTGTTTGCTCTCTGGGTTTAACATGGCGACTAACCCGTGTGTTCCTTCCTCTCTGTGAGGACATGTAGAGGCCTAATGATCTCCCTGTATGATGGTAGACTGCTCCCAAGACACACACGCTTCAGGACAGATGGTTCTACTCTGTCTAGACTATAGATCGTCCACAGATACTGTTGGGTGTTTGTTGCTGTTATTTTGTTGTTCCCAGAAGTGGTAGTTTGACCATTTAAACTCATTTATATGCAGTAGCCTATTTAATATGTTTTATTGAAGTGAAAATACTGTCCAAAAAGTAGACAAACTAGTTAATTAAATAATATCAACAAATGGTAGAAATGGTATCCGTAGCATTCATTTCTAGAGTTTGTACTGTAGGTCTAGGCCTATCTAAACAAATTCACATCAATTCAACACCTACGTCTAGTTGTTGCAATGTGTAGTAAGTAAACCTACGACCCAGTATGTGACAACTGAAGTTTAACACTAGTGGCATAGTAGCAGTTTGTCTGTGGTGTGAGACTGTTTGAGCTCCTGTTTGGTGACTTTTCTCTCAGACAGATAATGTGGAAATGCTGGTCATTGACGTAATTGGGGCTAGATAAAATCTGAGAGCACCACCATTGACGTTTCATTGTGGTCGGCTGGTCGCAGTGGTTTGCTTTTTGTGTTTTTTCTTTCTACAAAATGCATAAGTTAGAGACAGGAGCTCTCTATGTGTGTGTAGGCCTAAATAACACTCTACAGCAGTAGAAAGTCCACAGTGTGGTAATTCTTTTATGTAAGCTGTTTGACTTGATTCTATCATACCCCCATGGGTTTACTTTAGGATAACTACTAGAGGTGAATAAAGTAACAACACTTTCTCATTGACCTCTTTAATATGCTACAACAGTTACACTTTGTCTAATGCTGTAAAATAGACTGTTTCTCATTGACCTCTTTAATATTCTACAACAGTTACACTATGGCTAATGCTGTAAAATAGACAATGTTTCTCATTGACGTCTTTAATATTCTACAACATTTACAGTATGTTTAATGCTGTATAATAGACTGTTTCTCATTGACCTCTTTAATATTCTACAACAGTTACACTGTCTAATGCAGTAAAATAGACTATATATCTCATTGACCTCTTTAATATTCTACAACAGTTACACTATGTCTAATACTGTAAAATAGACTGTTTCTCATTGTGGACCTATTGTATTAGAAATGATGCATGTTGAAGCGCTTCACATGTTATGGTAAAACAACAATAGTTGGTTCTGATTAATTAATACCTGCATGTGTGTATATACAGTGAGGGAAAAAAGTATTTGATCCCCTGCTGATTTTGTACGTTTGCCCACTGACAAAAACATGATCAGTCTATAATTTTAATGGTAGGTTTATTTTGAACATTGAGAGACAGAATAACATCAACAAAATCCAGAAAAACGCATGTCAAAAATGTTATAAATTGATTTCCAGTTTAATGAGGGAAATAAGTATTTGACCCCTCTGCAAAACATGACTTAGTACTTGGTGACAAAACCCTTGTTGGCAATCACAGAGGTCAGATGTTTCTTGTAGTTGGCCACCAGGTTTGCACACATCTCAGGAGGGATTTTGTTCCACTCCTCTTTGCAGATCTTCTCCAAGTCATTAAGGTTTCGAGGCTGACGTTTGGCAACTCGAACATTCAGCTCCCTCCACAGATTTTCTATGGGATTAAGGTCTGGAGACTGGCTAGGCCACTCCAGGACCTTAATGTGCTTCTTCTTGAGCCACTCCTTTGTTGCCTTGGCCGTGTGTTTTGGGTCATTGTCATGCTGGAATACCCATCCACGACCCATTTTCAATGCCCTGGCTGAGGGAAGGAGGTTCTCACCCAAGATTTTACGGTACCCGTCCATCGTCCCTTTGATGCAGTGAAGTTGTCCTGTCCCCTTAGCAGAAAAACACCCCCAAAGCTTAAAATTTCCACCTCCATGTTTGACGGTGAGGATGGTGTTCTTGGGGTCATAGGCAGCATTCCTCCTCCTCCAAACACGGCGAGTTGAGTTGATGCCAAAGAGCTCCATTTTGGTCTCATCTGACCACAACACTTTCACCCAGTTCTCCTCTGACTCATTCAGATGTTCATTGGCAAACTTCAGACGGCCCTGTCTATGTGCTTTGTTGAGCAGGGGGACCTTGCGGGCGCTGCAGGATTTCAGTCCTTCACGGCGTAGTGTGTTACCAATTGTTTTCTTGGTGACTATGGTCCCAGCTGCTTTGAGATCATTGACAAGATCCTCCCGTGTAGTTCTGGGCTGATTCCTCACCGTTCTCATGATCATTGCAACTCCACAAGGTGAGATCTTGCATGGAGCCCCAGGCCGAGGGAGATTGACAGTTATTTTGTGTTTCTTCCATTTGCGAATAATCGCACCAACTGTTGTCACCTTCTCACCAAGCTGCTTGGCGATGGTCTTGTAGCCCATTCCAGCATTATGTAGGTCTACAATCTTGTCCCTGACATCCTTGGAGAGCTCTTTGGTTTTGGCCATGGTGGAGAGTTTGGAATCTGATTGATTGAAACGCCATGCTCTATCAACTGAGCTACATCCCTGCCGGCCATTCCCTCCCCTACCCTGGACGACGCTGGGCCAATTGTGCGCCGCCCATGAGTCTCCCGGTCGCGGCCGGCTGCGACAGAGCCTGGATTCGAACCAGGATCTCTAGTGGCACAGTTAGCACTGCGATGCAGTGCCTTAGACCACTGCGCCACTCAGGAATCTCAGCTCGTTACCTGTATAAAAGACACCTGGGAGCCAGAAATCTTTCTGATTGAGAGGGGGTCAAATACTTATTTCCCTCATTAAAATGCAAATCAATTTATAACATTTTTGACATGCGTTTTTCTGGATTTTTTTGTTGTTATTCTGTCTCTCACTGTTCAAATAAACCTACCATTAAAATGATAGACTGATAATTTCTTTGTCAGTGGGCAAACGTACAAAATCAGCAGGGGACCAAATACTTTTTTCCCTCACTGTATATATATATCTGTAATACACACACCTAGACCTACGTCCTAGCAAGGCTGCCTGACTGATGTGTGTGTTTTCCCTCTTTCAGATGATCCTATGGGACTGGGACCTGAAGCAGTGGTACAAGCCCCAGTATCAGGTCAGTGTGTTCACACACACACCCACACACACACACACACACACACACACACACACACACACACACACACACACACACACACACACACACACACACACACACACACACACACACACACACACACACACACACACACACACACACACACAAAGATAATATACTCATCTGGATACAGTATATCACTATTAGAGCACATGTGCAGTCTATCATTCACATCAGGTCTCCCGAGTGGCGCAGTGGTCTAAGGCACTGCATCGCACTGCATCGCAGTGCTAGCTGTGCCACTAGAGATCCTGGTTCGAATCCAGGCTCTGTCGTAGCCGGCCACGACCGGGAGACCCATGGGGCGGCGCACAATTGGCCCAGCGTCGTCCAGGGTAGGGGAGGGAATGGCCGGCAGGGATGTAGAGCATGGCGTTTGCAACGCCAGGGTTGTGGGTTCGATTCCCACGGGGGGCCAGTATGAAAAATAAAAAGATAATGTAAGTCGCTCTGGATAAGAGCGTCTGCTAAATGACTAAAATGTAAATGTAATATCAGGGTTGGGGATAATTTCCTATTTTACTTTCAATCCATGGAATGAGTTGGAATGACATGTATACAAACTAGACCATCAACCCTGATAGGGTAACAATAATTTGAATTCCCAGAGAGGGCATTGAATTGACAAAATGTAAGTAAAAGAGGATACTGAATAAAAATGGTATTAGTGTAGTTCTTTGAAATATTTAATCATATTTCAAAGAATTGAGGCTGTGGATTTATTTAACTAACTCCAACCTTTTTGGACATCAGATTATCTTGATAGATTTTGGAGTACCTCCACATAATCTATTTTCTAATCTAGTATACTGGCCTTGTGTTCCAATTTATTGTCAAATCACTGACACACGTTTTATACTAGGTCTACTTTAATATGCATCATAAAATGGAAGCATCTGTGTTTTTTGTAAGTGTGTGTGTGTGTGTGTGTGTGCATGCACGTGTTTGAGCTGTGTGTGTAGGCCTGCCTATGTATATGTGTGTGTGTGTGTGTGTATTTTGTGCCTTATGTGTGTGTTGTCATCCTGTTGGGGTCCACAGTGTTTTGCAGACATGCTGTACATGTAGATCAACAGGAAGCTGTGCTCCTCTGACTGAAGTCTGCCCCCACTCATCACTCACCACTCATTGTGGCCACAGAGCTGGGGCTTAAAAGGCAGCTTAGTTCTCCAAACCCTCTAGTCTTTTATATGGGGTCTATCAGCACAGCAACAGTCAGTAGGTTGAGCAGGATGAGAATTCGTGATCTTAAGAATAAGGATTTTCTTATGAACTTCTCAAATGTCTTCTTATGAACTTCTTAACTGTCTTAAGATGATTGTAGCAAGGCAACCCAGCTGTCTCTCTAGCGATGGCAATCATGTTAGCATATTTCTAACTGTTCTAAAATATGTTATTGGGTTTAAAACAATCAACACTGAAACTTTCAGATGAAGTTTGTGAGTCAATTAAACATGTTAAATAGCTTTCATTAGCATATTCTCTCACTTCCATGAGTTTAAGACAAGGGTTTAGCTATCTTGGAATTCCAAGAAGAAATCAAATAACTTTATTTTCAAGAATCTAATTTCTTCTTAATTTTTTGCTTAAGGAGAAACATAAGAAGTAACATGATAACATTTCCAAGAACCTTTTTGAGGAATAGCAACTTTGCTTAATTTTCTTCATAAGTCCATAGTTAAGGAAGAAATTGCAATTAAGAAGGAATTTCTTCTTAAGAAGGTTTTGTGAATCCAAGCCCAGGTGTTTTCTTGTGTTTGGTAATTTAAATCCAATCTGGGTTCATTAGAAACAGTGGAAAGGAATGAGGAAATGACACCAGGCTCTCTTCTTTAGTACAGTATATACTGTATGTTTGTGTTGTGCTCTGCTGAACGAGGCATCTCTCTGACATGTGTCCTGTTGTCTCCTCCGTGTCCCCAGGGAGCAGTAAGCGGTAACGGGGTGGACTTATCGGTCATCAACGAGGCCAGGAACATGGTGTCTGACCTGCTGATGGACTCGTCCCTGTCGCCCCACACTGTCTCTTCCCTGCGCAGCGTCAGCAGCCTCATGGGGACCTTCTCTGGCTCCTGTCGGCCCAGGGTCAACCCCTTCACCCCCTTCCCAGGTTTCTACTCCTGTACCGAGGTGGAGGACCCTGCAGAGAGGGGCGACAGGAAGCCCCTGAAGGTAGGCCCTCCAGCAGCCTTCTGAATGTGTTACTAGCAGGTCATAACTAACACACAGACAGAAGCCTGCTGAGACTAGCAGGCCAACACATTATCCACTAACACATTATCCACTAACACATTATCCACTTATACATGGTATCTTATCCACTTATACATGGTATCTTATCCACTTATACATGGTATCTTATCCACTTATACATGGTATCTTATCCTCATAATGAACGTTCCTCTTCTATATGTTCACCAGTGTTATGTAGACATGGTTTTTTTGTTTTTAGTTGAACCTGCTCTACTCTATGTAGCCTGGTAGTGTGCTGAATATAAACTCAGCAAAAAAAGAAACGTCCTCTCACTGTCAACTGCGTTTATTTTCAGCAAACTTAACATGTGTAAATATTTGTATGAACATAACAAGATTCAACAACTGAGACATAAACTGAACAAGTTCCACAGACATGTGATGTTACCCCACTCTTCCACCAAGGCACCTGCAAGTTCCCGTACATTTCTGGGTGGAATGGCCCTAGCCCTCACCCTCTGATCCAACAGGTCCCAGACGTGCTCAATGGGATTGAGATCCGGGCTCTTCGCTGGCAATGGCAGAGCGGTGACATTCCTGTCTTGCAGGAAATCACGCACAGAATGAGCAGTATGGCTGGTGGCATTGTCATGCTGGAGGGTCATGTCAGGATGAGCCTGCAGGAACGGTACCACATGAGGGAGGAGGATGTCTTCCCTGTAACGCACAGCGTTGAGATTGCCTGCAATGACAACAAGCTCAGTCCGATGATGCTGTGACACACCACCCCAGACCGTGACGGACCCTCCACCTCCAAATCGATCCCGCTCCAGAGTACAGGCCTCGGCATAACGCTCATTCCTTCGACGATAAATGCGAATCCAACCATCACCCCTGGTGAGATTAAACCGCGACTCGTCAGTGAAGAGCACTTTTTGCCAGTCCTGTCTGGTCCAGCGACGGTGGGTTTGTGCCCATAGGCGACGTTGTTGCCGGTGATGTCTGGTGAGGACCTGCCTTACAACAGGCCTACAAGCCCTCAGTCCAGCCTCTCTCAGCCTATTGCGGACAGTCTGAGCACTGATGGAGGGATTGTGCATTCCTGGTGTAACTCGGGCAGTTGTTGTTGCCATCCTGTACCTGTCCCGCAGGTGTGATGTTCGGATGTACCGATCCTGTGCAGGTGTTGTTACACGTGGTCTGCCACTGCGAGGACGATCAGCTGTCCGTCCTGTCTCCGTGTAGCGCTGTCTTAGGACATTGCAATTTATTGCCCTGGCCACATCTGCAGTCCTCATGCCTCCTTGCAGCATGCCTAAGGCACGTTCACGCAGATGAGCAGGGACCCTGGGCATCTTTCTTTTGGTGTTTTTCAGAGTCGGTAGAAAGGCCTCTTTAGTGTCCTAAGTTTTCATAACTGTGACCTTAATTGCCTACCGTCTGTAAGCTGTTAGTGTCTTAACGACCGTTCCACAGGTGCATGTTCATTAATTGTTTATGGTTAATTGAACAAGCATGGGAAACAGTGTTTAAACCCTTTACAATGAAGATCTGTGAAGTTATTTTATTTTCTGTGAAGTTTTACGAATTATCTTTGAAAGACAGGGTCCTGAAAAAGGGACCTTTCTTTTTTTGCTGAGTTTCCATCTGCCTGTGACTGTGCTGTAGCATCATTGACCAAAATGTAATAATGTCTCCCTCCTCCCCTCCACACACCCAGGGTCTTAGCAGCAGGAACAGCCTGCCCACCCCCCAACTCCGCCGGGGCTCCACCTCCTCCCCTCTCCCCCCTCTGGAGTCGGCCTCCTCCCGCTGGGAACGCAACAACGGCAAGAGACCGGGACCCCACCCTGACCTCAATATGACCAGGTACGATCACCATCAGGTGGGACTTCAGAGTTCAGACACCCCCTGACCTCAGTGCCACCAGGTTAAAGACATGCCCCGGTAGTGTTATAAACCTCACGGTTTTGGCTAAGTGTGTCAATGTGCAGTTCATACATGCATAATCTATGAGCAGAATTACTGTCTTTCCTCAATTAGCCACGAAATCCCTAATTTGAAAGCGACTGTTTTTTTTAGAAGCTGTGTGGCGCCATTTTCCCTACATTTACCCCCACGTGGGCCAGCCCCCTAGCAATTCGAGTTTCAGCCAATGAGCGTCAGCCCCTCACCATTTGAGTGACAGCTAGCAAGACGCACACACAGTAGAGAGAGAGAGCAATGACGTGGTGCACAAATCTGTACATTTACGAGGTAGCACGTAATTTTCGGGGACCATTTTTTGCTTGTGGGCACTACTTTCAGAACTGCTGGCTAAAAAGTATACAAAAGTACCAGAGAATATCTTTAATGGTCAGGGCATTTTCAACATGGCACACTCCCCATCTTTACCCTGACATTAACAAACAGGCCCTCCCTCAGCAACACATTCTTTGTTACCATCAGTCTTTGATTAATCTCCCTGCAGATGTAATTCTCCTTTATATCCACTGGGAGGCAGTAGTGATCAAGATCTGTAAGCTGATTGCCTAACAGATAATGACCATAACATTCCTTCATTCTCTTTGTTCCAAAAATGTTTAGATGACTCACTTGATATTTTAGTGATCTTTGATCTTTTAGGGATCTTTGTCTTCTGGAAGGATACATTTTCAACATTGATTTTCATTGTCTTACTTTGAGCATCAAATGAGTTACTGTATGCTATGTAACATTTCTCTAAGCAGTTCATCTTTAGACATAAGAGCGGGTGTGAAAAAGTTCATCTTTATAATGGTGTACATTGAATATGAAAGCATTTTAACTGATGTTGTCTCATTAATTCAAGCAGTAAGTGCCATGTTTTGTGTGTGTGTTCCAGCCCGGGGTCTCTGTCCAATGGGCCCAATGCTAACCTGTTGACCATCCCTAAGCAGAGGTCTTCCTCTGTGACCCTGACCTACCATGCCGGGCCCAGGAGAGCAGGTGAGACCATGAGGATTTACTATACACACAAGTCTGATTTACTGTGTGGAAGTGAAATGTGTTTTTAAGTTGTTTGACTAGCTCTCTCTCTCTCTTACTTTCTCTCTGTCTCCTGAGTGGCGCAGTGGTCTAAGGCACTGCATCGCAGTGCTAGCTGTGCCACTAGAGATCCTGGTTCGAATCCAGGCTCTGTCGCAGCCGGCCGCGACCGGGAGACTAATGGGCGGCGCACAATTGGCCCAGCGTTGTCCAGGGTAGGGGAGGGAATGGCCGGCAGGGATGTAGCTCAGTTGATAGAGCATGGCGTTTGCAACGGCAGGGTTGTGGGTTCGATTCCCACGGGGGACCAGTATGAAAAAAAAGAAGAAAAAAATAACAAAAAAAAATATATGTATTCACTAACTGTAAGTCGCTCTGGAAAAGAGCGTCTGCTAAATGACTAAAATGTAAATGTAAATGTCTCTCTCTCCTATCTCTCTCTCTCTCTCTCTCTCTCTCTCTAGGTGCGTCCCCCAGTCTGAGTCCTGTCAGCTCCCCCAGCCACTGTCCACCGGGGGGAGGTCCATCCTCCCAGGTCACGCGCCCCCCGGTGGAGTTCCCTGACACGGCTGACTTCCTCACCAAGCCCAGCGTCAACCTGCACAAGCCCCTGGGCTACATCCTCAGCTCCCCTGACTTCCAGGGGCCCTACCGCAGCCCCGCGGCCCTGTGCACCAGGTAGGGCAATCTACTACCCTCTTCCCCTACCCCCTCCATTATATCCTACTGTTGTAGAGCCAGTTCTGCTGTAGAGTTGCATTTCACCATGTGTATTGATGATGTTGGTGGCTGTGTTTGTCCCCCTGCTCACGCGGTAGCTGTGGTCGTCAGATGCTGAAGAACATGCCCAGTATGGAGGCGGGGGAGGGACACCTGCCGTTCACTGGTCATGCTGAGGCCCAGCGCAGACGCTCAGGTATGACACCTGCTGGAATGTAGCCTCACTCTCGCAACACAAACTCACCAGCATCATTAACTGGAATGGAAGTATGTTGTACAGACACATAGGCTGCACAGTGTTTTTGTGCACACACCCATGACTTAGCTTACTGTTTCCACTCTCAAAAGATTGAAAACCTGCTGAATCAGAGCGTCAATTCATTAGAATAATGCTTCACACCTAAATGTTAAACCAGTTGTCAACTCACTGTGATGTGCAATGTGTCTCCTCCACAGCAGGTGAGGGGTCAGAGTTCATGGGGGAGGCACTGATCAGGGAGGAGAGTGTGGAGGCCGAGTCGACGGGGGACAGGAGTCCAGATGCAGGGAGCCGGGGCCAGACAGATGAGGAGGAGCAGAGCCCCACCACAGAGCAGCAGACTCAGGAAACAGCGGTACGCAGCACTAATGCTACAGTATGCTAAGAGGGCATTCCCACGCAGAGCTAACGGAGGAGTATGAATTATGTACCTTTTGAGAGCATATTGATAGTGCGTTGTTTAGCACAACCTCATGCAACCTGACACGCCTCCCCTCCGCTACTCCAGCGCGCCTTCCCCATTGAAATACATTGAGTTGGCTCTGTCATTTTACTCTGTGTTGCTCAGTGTGAATGCACCCTACTGCTAGGCTAACGTCACAGAGCTGCAGACTTAAGAAACAGAGGTAGGCTACACTAACATTAGACTAATGTTAAATAACAGTAGCTTTGAAGGGATATGTCTCAGTCAGTATTAACACCTTACAGCGTTCGTTAGCCTTCCTGTGTGTAGCATTGCTGCCGCTGCACTATCCCAACCAGGAGACTCCCTCTGAGTGAGATAACACAATCAGGCCAACACATGTAACAGAGTAGCTAGCTATAGTATGTGTCCTCTAGTTAGTTCTGGGAATACGGCAAAGGTTTTCCTCAGACACTCATTGGGTGCATGTCTTTCAGTCTGTTGTGATGTAGCTAACAGCCGTGTAAACCCAGTGTGATGGGGGTAGTGTTGATCTGGCTCTGTCCTGGAATGCCCCCTCTGTTTACTTGGGCTGTGCTCTCACTTTCTTTATTGGACAAACCAAGCCTTGTTAAATCAAGCCAGCTGTTAAGACAACTGAGTAGGGTTCATCTGAGGATTCTGTGGGGTAATTCTAAAGTGAATCATTCAAAAGCAACGCACACAGTCAGTCTGGAGCCTGCTTTCATCCCCATATCAGAGGAATGAGATTCATAAGAGTTGCGATGTGGTGTTTTGGATAGTCTGGTTGTCTACGGGCCTGTGTGTGTGTGTTTGTGTGTGTGTGTGTGTGTGTGTGTGTGTTAATGTGCCTGTGTGTGTTAATGTGTTGTGTCTGTGTGTTTTAATGTGTGTCTGTGTGTGTGTTAATGTACAGTACCAGTCAAAAGTTTGGACACACCTGCTCATTCAAGGGTTTTTATTTATTTCTACTATTTTCTACATTGTAGAATAATAGTGAACACATCAAAACTATGAAATAACACATAAGGAATCATGTAGTAACCAAAAAAGTGTTAAACAAATCAAAATATATTTTATATTTGAGATTCTTCAAAGTAGCCACCTTTTGCCTTGATGACAGCTTTGCACACTCTTGGCATTCTCTCAACCAGCTTCATGAGGTAGTTACCTGGAATGCATTTAAATTAACAGGTGTGCCTTGTTAAAAGTTAATTTGTGGAATTTCTTTCCTTCTTAATGCGTTTGAGCCAATTAGTTGTGTTGTGACAAGGTAGGGGTGGTATACAGAAGATAGCCCTATTTGGTAAAAGACCAAGTCCATATTATGGCAAGAACAGCTCAAATAAGCAAAGAGAAACGACAGTCCATCATTACTTTAAGACATGAAGGTCAATCAATCTGGAAAAATTTCAAGAACTTTGAAAGTTTCTTCAAGTGCAGTCGCAAAAACCATCAAGCGTTATGATGAAACTGTCTCTCATGAGAACCAGCACAGGAAAGGAATACCCAGAGTTACCTCTGCTGCAGAGGATAAGTTCATTAGAGTTACCAGCCTCAGAAATTGCAGCCCAAATAAATGCTTCACAGAGTTCAAGTAACAGACACATCTCAACATCAACTGTTCAGAGGAGACTGCGTGAATCAGGCCTTCATGGTCGAATTGCTGCAAAGAAACCACTACTAAAGCACACCAATAAGAAGAAGAGACTTCCTTGAGCCAAGAAACATGAGCAATGGACATTAGACCGGTGGAAATCTGTGCTTTGGTCTGTAGTCCAAATTTGAGATTTTTGGTTCCAACCGCTGTGTCTTTGTGAGACGCAGTGTAGGTGAACGGATGATCTCTGCATGTGTAGTTCCCATCATGAAGCATGGAGGAGGAGGTGTGATGGTGTGGGGGTGCTTTGCTGGTGACACTGTCTGTGATTTATTTAGAATTCAAGGCACACTTAACCAGCATGGCTACCACAGCATTCTGCAGCGATACGCCATCCCATCTGGTTTGGGCTTAGTGGGACTATAATTTGTTTTCCTCCAGGATGTGTAAGGGCTATTTGACCAAGAAGGAGAGTGATGGAGTGCTGAATCAGATGAGCTGGCCTCCACATTCCCCCGACCTCAACCAAATTGAGATGGTTTGGGATGAGTCGGACCACAGAGTGAAGGAAAAGCAGCCAACAAGTGCTCAGCATATGTGGGAACTCCTTCAAGACTGTTGGAAAAGCATTCCAGGTGAAGCTGGTTGAGAGAATGCCAAGAGTGTGCAAAGCTGTCATCAAGGCAAAGGGTGGCTATTTTGAAGAATCGAAAATATAAAATATATTTAGATTTTTTAAACACTTTTTGGGTTACTAAATGATTCCATATGTGTTATTTCATAGTTTTGATGTCTTCACTATTATTCTACAAGGTAGAAAATAGTAAAAATAAAGAATAACCATTGAATGAATAGGTGTGGCCAAATGTTTGACTGGTACTGTATGTGTTTTAATGAGTGTGTGTTTTAATGTTTGTGTGTGTGTGCGTGTGTGCGTGCGTGTGTGCGTGCGTGCCTGCCTGCCTGCCTGCCTGCCTGCCTGCCTGCGTGCGTGCCTGCGTGCGTGCGTGCCTGCCTGCATGTGTGTTCATCTAAACGTATGTGTGTCTTAAAAATGTGTGTGTGTGTTTAAAATGTGTGTGTGCTGTGGTCCTCTCCTGCCTGTAGGGTGAGTTCAGACTAGACCCCCTGCTGGAGAACCACGATGAACTCATGGAGAAGATCAACAGTTGGAACTTCCAGATCTTTGACCTGATGGACAGAACAGGAGGGAAGACAGGAAGAATACTCAGCTACGTCAGTACAACCACATACCAACCATATAGCAACCATCTATCTGTCATTACTCCATGATCTGTTACATCTATTCATATTTGAATAAGCAACACCTGGGTTGTATCCCAAATGGCACCCTATTCCCTATATAGTGCACTAATTTTGATCAGGGCCCACAGGCCCAAAAGTAGTTTTGTGATGCAGCCATTGAATGTATTTATTTGGAGAAACTCACTTGACTGATTGTTTTGAATGTTGAAAACAGTATGATCCCCATTACTGATATTTGACTGAATGATGTCCCGAATGCTCATAGTGTTCTTGGTGATTTCTCTATGTGCTGTTTTGAGTACACTGTGTTCTCCCAGTGTCTCACTGTCTGTCTCTGAGGGGAAAGACTTGGTTAATGTGTATTGTTTTGATTTGGGTTTTAAATTAACATAGGTGTTTTATTTGTTGTCTTTCTCCCCAGGTGACCTACACTCTGTTCCAGGACACTTGTCTGTTTGAGATGTTTAAGATCCCTGTGAGGGAGTTCATGTCCTACTTCTGTGCACTGGAGAACGGCTATAGGGATATTCCCTGTGAGTATAGTGCTGCCTATGCTTTCTTCAGTCCAGGCACAAAGCCCATATTGACACTTGGTGTATTGTCTACTCAGATGTAGAAATGATCAGACCTGGGTCAAATACATGAAGGTATGGGCCTCCCGAGTGGCGCAGCAGTCGAAGACACTGCATCGTGACGCTTGAGGAGTCACTACAGACCCGGGTTCGATCCCAGGCTGTGTCACAACTGGCCGTGACCGGGAGTCCCATAGGGCAGCACACAATTGGCCCAGCGTTGTCCGGGTTAGGGGAGGGTTTGGCCAGGGGGGCTTTTCTTCCTTGTGGCGGGCCGGGCGCCTGCAGGCTGACTTCGGTCGTCAGTTGAACGGTGTTTCCTCCGATGCATTGGTGCGGCTGGCTTCCGGGTTAAGCGGGCGGGTGTTACGGAGCACGGTTTGGCGGGTCATGTTTCGGAGGACGCATGGCTCGACCTTCGCCTCTCCCGAGCCCGTTGGGGTGTTGGTGCAATGAGACAAGATCGTAGTTGGATATGACGAAAAAGGGGGGTAAAAAATTTGACAAAATAAACATTAAAGTATGAGAAGTGCGCTTAATGTAGCTTAATTACGCTAGTTTAGACTATTCCAGCTAAATCATGCCTAGAAACTAACCATAGGGTTGTCATGAAGTAGAAATGAATCCCCATAATAGGCCTACAGTACCTGACAGTTCACTACATACGGCATGACATGCAGACATGCACCATCATATGTAATAGTAGCTTCTACCTCATGTACATGTGGTGAGTGTGAAGTATTACTGTGACTGATGTGTGATGTCCTGTGTGAATCTCTGCCTGTACTCAGATCATAACCGGGTCCATGCCACTGATGTGCTCCATGCTGTCTGGTACCTGACCACCCGGCCTGTCCCAGGGTTCCAGCAGATCCACAACGAGCATGTGACAGGAAGTGACACAGGTAGCACTATTTCTGTTCCCTTTATTTCATTTTGCCTCAGTAGGTATAGTTCTGGACTTCCCCAAGCCCTCATTTATTTCCATAAAATACCACAATATGCCACATATTTATTAACATAATTAGTGTGGTTGCTGAAGATTTTCATACATACAGTGAGGGGAAAAAAGTATTTGATCCCCTGCTGATTTTGTACGTTTGCCCACTGACAAAGAAATGATCAGTCTATCATTTTAATGGTAGGTTTATTTGAACAGTGAGAGACAGAATAACAACAAAAAAATCCAGAAAAACGCATGTCAAAAATGTTATAAATTGATTTGCATTTTAATGAGGGAAATAAGTATTTGACCCCCTCTCAATCAGAAAGATGTCTGGCTCCCAGGTGTCTTTTATACAGGTAACGAGCTGAGATTAGGAGCACACTCTTAAAGGGAGTGCTCCTAATCTCAGTTTGTTAGCTGTATAAAAGACACCTGTCCACAGAAGCAGTCAATCAATCAGATTCCAAACTCTCCACCATGGCCAAGACCAAAGAGCTCTCCAAGGATGTCAGGGACAAGATTGTAGACCTACACAAGGCTGGAATGGGCTACAAGACCATCGCCAAGCAGCTTGGTGAGAAGGTGACAACAGTTGGTGCGATTATTCACAAATGGAAGAAACACAAAAGAACTGTCAATCTCCCTCGGCTTGGAGCTCCATGCAAGATCTCACCTCGTGGAGTTGCAATGATCATGAGAACGGCCCAGAACTACACGGGAGGATCTTGTCAATGATCTCAAGGCAGCTGGGACCATAGTCACCAAGAAAACAATTGGTAACACACTGAAATCCTGCAGCGCCCGCAAGGTCCCCCTGCTCAAGAAAGCACATATACAGGCCCGTCTGAAGTTTGCCAATGAACATCTGAATGATTCAGAGGAGAACTGGGTGAAAGTGTTGTGGTCAGATGAGAACAAAATGGAGCTCTTTGGCATCAACTCAACTCGCCGTGTTTGGAGGAGGAGGAATGCTGCCTATGACCCCAAGAACACCATCCCCACCGTCAAACATGGAGGTGGAAACATTATGCTTTGGGGGTGTTTTTCTGCTAAGGGGACAGGACAACTTCACCGCATCAAAGGGACGATGGACGGGGCCATGTACCGTCAAATCTTGGGTGAGAACCTCCTTCAAACCTTAATCCCATAGAAAATCTGTGGAGAGACGAAACCTTAATGACTTGGAGAAGATCTGCAAAGAGGAGTGGGACAAAATCCTTCCTGAGATGTGTGCAAACCTGGTGGCCAACTACAAGAAACGTCTGACCTCTGTGATTGCCAACAAGGGTTTTGCCACCAAGTACTAAGTCATGTTTTGCAGAGGGGTTAAATACTTATTTCCCTCATTAAAATGCAAATCAATTAATACAATTTTTGACATGCGTTTTTCTGGATTTCTTTGTTGTTATTCTGTCTCTCACTGTTCAAATAAACCTACCATTAAAATTATAGACTGATCATTTCTTTGTCAGTGGGCAAACATCAGCAGGGGATCAAATACTTTTTTCCCTCACTGTACTTCTTATTATTAGTGAACTTGCTGAAGGCAAGACCGTTCTAGATTTCTTACATACTTATTATTATTAGTGTGCTTACTGAAGGCAAGACTGTTCTAGATTTCACACATACTTCTTATTATTAGTGTGCTTGCTGAAGGCAAGACCGCTCTAGATTTCTTACATACTCTTATTATTTGATTTCTTCCGCCCGCTCTAGAGCTAAAACAATTGAAGCTTTTTAACAAGAAACCAACTTCCAAATGTGCAGACAGCCCCAACTTAGATTGCTTGACAAAATGTTTCTTATGTCATTTATAATTTTTGAACTACAACAATATTTAAAATGATCTCCAATGTATTTCAATGGCAAGAATTCTAGACCTATCTCCTCTTTCACCGTTTAAGCTATCAATGCTAAACCAATGTTGAAATGTTCAGACTGACCCTACTTAGATTTTATACAGATTTTTTATACGATTTATACTTTTTTTTATTATAACAAATTAATCTACAAGACCAACTTTCAAATGTTCAGACTTCAAATTCTTTAAAACCTTTATAAACTATAAACCATTTTCATTTGCATAGATTTACATAACATGGATTCATTGCCAACCATAAGAAGTGGTAGACATTTTAAATGCTACTGCTTTTAACCATTTCAACCACAAACATTAAAACAACTTAAACATTTTCCAAGCAAAATTAATTAACATGGGGTTTGAATGAGAACCATATAAATACAGTGGTAGCAAAATTAAGTTACAAGACCAACTTTAAAACATTCAGGCTATCCTAACTTAAAATGCTCTAACACACCTTCATAAACTATTTTAATGTATAATAAATTAGCATAACACTTAATGGATTCAATTTCAACCATGAGAACACAGTGGTAGTCATTTGCAATGCTACTGCTCTTTAACCATTTCAGCTACATACATTAAAACAACTTCAAAACGTTATAAACTATAACAATTCAAATTAGCATAAATTGGCATTTAATAACCCACCAATAATAATAGTAACTCTTGAACTGTTCAACCTAGAGACACCAAACCAACTTTCACATGTTCATGGTAGGCTATTCTATCAACCAATCATTCAATTCTCCCATCTAGCTACTTTTTCTACTTTAACCAGTAGTATTAGTATTGCAGTCACTATATCTACTCTAACTTATTTCACAACCATAAATACTTTAAGACATGCTAGCAAGCACACATTTTCTTTAGGAAATGTACTTTTCTAGTTCTATGATAGCCTCTTGATGTACCAGTGTAGGCATTCCTGTAGTGTGTGGCCTTTTCTCGGCAGACACCAGATGGTTTAGTTTAAAATGCCTGGATCCCCAGTCCCGTCCCTGCTAATTATATTTTATGTACTGCTTCCTTGATCCATCGGAAATTATTTAAGGCTCGCTTGCTGACCGATCCTTCAGTAGCTGCCAGAGGAGCAGCTGCCTTCTGATAAAGAGAGGGGGATGGAAGGGTGGAGAAACAGAGAGGAAGAGAGAGGGGGGAGATGGGGTGGTGAGCAAGCCTCTGTCGTGATAGAGATCTGTCTGTGCTGAGCTCAGCGTGTTTAGGGCTTATTTTGGGCCTTTTCATTTTTCTAATGGAGTAAAGTAGTCTGAGTCACTGGGCCACCAGCTTAACCTGCCTGTACACTTCCTACTCTACAAACTAGTTCCCTGTTTTCACTTTATAATACAGTCAAGTCTTCTCCAGTAAACTCCAGTTATGATGTAGTGTCAGTGTGAGGTCCCAGTATGTCGTAGCTGAAAGCAGCTGTCTGTGTCTTCTCTCTAGATTCAGACAGTGGGATCTCGCCGGGTCGGGTATCATACGCCTCCTCCAAGAGCTCGTCCATCTCTGACGACAGCTACGGCTGCCTGGCATGGAACATCCCTGCTCTGGAACTCATGGCACTATATGTAGCAGCTGCAATGCATGACTATGACCACCCTGGTCGCACAAACGCCTTCCTCGTAGCCACTAACGCAGCTCAGGTAAGTCTTATTATCCCCAAAGCCACTGCTCTACCATCTCAGCTAGCTAACCCACACCTGTTCAACAGTAAAACCTGTATCAGGAAGAGAAAGTTCAACCTATCCTGTCACTTCAGTAAGTTCCCATTTGTGTTCCCACATGCTGTTAAGACCTACGAAAGGGGAAGTGTTTTGTTTGTGTCACAGACGGCATTCATTTGGTCCCTGTGACTCATAGATGAGATGTTTATTGGCCTAAAGGCTTCTACATAGGCAGGTTCTAATCAGTCTTGGATCTCATGGTAAAAGTAATGAAGAGAGGGACTGGTATAATATTACATTTAGTTCACGTCAGGGAAAGGTTCCCACAAATCCTGAGAATTCTGCGAATTCCTTTTCTTGCTGCAACATTATGGCAAAGGTTGGCAAACAAACTATACCACTGTATAAATAGTGTTTTGCAGTGTCATGACCGATTATAGCACTGTGCATACTGTCTGGGTTGTGTAAATGTCCCAGGAAAAGGATTTCCTGAAAAGAGAGTCAACCCTGACATATTGATTAACAGTATGTTGACAGTCAGTCAATCACCCACCTGGCCACCATTTCTAGACTGGCTGCATTATTTAGTCTGAAGCACACTGACCCCAATTCCTCTCACCTGCTCACCCCTCCTTATTTTACCATTCTCTTCTTCAACCTCCTCTTTCCCATTTTACCCTCTCCTTTCTTCTTCTTGTCCTCTGACCCCACCCGCATCCCTCTCCACTACACACTCTCTTCTTCCCTCATCCACCTATCCTCTCCTTCTCCTCTACCTCTGTCACATCCCTCTGTTCACCAGGCTGTGTTGTATAATGACCGTTCTGTCCTGGAGAACCACCACGCTGCGTCGGCCTGGAGCCTCTACCTGTCCCGGCCAGAGTTCAACTTCCTGGCCAACCTGGACCACGTGGAGTTCAAACGCTTTCGCTTCCTGGTCATTGAGGCCATCCTCGCCACAGACCTGAAGAAGCACTTTGACTTCCTTGCCGAGTTCAATTCAAAGGTTTGAGATGATGATGACGAACCTCACATTCTCAGAAAATCTGTTGCCATTCTGTTGATACTTTGTTTTTGTTTTTCCTGTCATTTCGATACTGGCAAAGGCAATAACAATAAGTCTTATCTAAATGGCTAATAGAGTTGATACTTAAAAGAACACGCTGCATTTATATTAGAAATGAGGAGCCTGGCAGTCATAATCACTGTGTGAATGTTTGTGTTGCTATATATAGGTGAATGATGTGAACAGTCCAGGAATCGACTGGACTAATGAGAATGACCGGCTGCTGGTGTGCCAAGTCTGCATTAAGCTGGCAGACATCAATGGGCCGGCCAAAGGGCGTGATCTGCACCTCAAGTGGACAGAAGGCATTGTCAATGAGTTTTATGAGCAGGTATGGAACCCCTCCACACAGCATGGCCCAAATGTCAGGTTAGCAATGTAATGTAATGCCATGCCATCCTGTTATACAGTATCACATAGCCTACCCAGAACTGTTGCTTCACATATCACATTGCCCAGTGTTTCCCAACCATGGTCCTCGAGTATGCCGAACAGTACACATTGTTGTTGTAGGCCTGGACAAACACATCATTCAACTCATTGAGGGCTTGATGATTAGTTGACAAGTTGAATCAGGTGTGCTTGTCCAGGGTTACAATAAAAATGTGTGCTGTTGGGGGTAATGGAGGACCAGGGTTGGGGAACACTGACATAGTCTACCCAGAACTGTTGCTTCATTTTCTGCTGTCTCTTACTGCTAGAATTCCTGATTATTATTTGACCATGCTTGTCACTTATGAACATTTTTGAACATCTTGGCATGGTTCTGTTATAACCTCCACCCGGCACAGCCAGAAGAGGACTGGCCACCCCTCATAGCCTGGTTCCTCTCTAGGTTTCTTCCTAGGTTTTGGCCTTTCTAGGGAGTTTTTCCTAGCCACCGTGCTTCTACACCTGCATTACTAGCTGTTTGGGGTTTTAGGCTGGGTTTCTGTACAGCACTTCGAGATATTAGCTGATGTACGAAGGGCTATATAAAATAAAATTGATTGATTGATTGATTGATAGAATCAACACTTAGGATGTGAAGTTAAATTAGATTAATGAATAAAAAAATCTTAATTGACAAATTATTGAAAATGTTTGTCTGCCTGTCTATCATCTACAGGGGGATGAGGAGGCCACTTTGGGATTACCCATCAGCCCCTTCATGGACCGCTCCTCTCCCCAGCTGGCCAAGCTGCAGGAGTCCTTCATCACACACATCGTGGGGCCGCTCTGCAACTCGTACGACGCCGCTGGCCTGCTCCCTGGCTACTGGATCGACGAGGAGCGCTCTGAGGATGAGGATGAGGAAGAGCAGGCAGAGGACACAGAGACTGATGAAGACGAGTTGGAGGAGGAGCTCGAACCAAGTAAGACATGTCATTTTTCACACTTCTATCATTCTGAATTGATATATGATTTATGAATTAATACATTTATAATTTTAACATTGAGCATTTAACATTTCCATCAAGAGCAGGACGTTTATTTGACTGTTGCTATTGCGACTAAAAAGCTATGGGATGTTAAATCCTTTTTTGTGTGTTGTCCCATGCAGAAAGGAGAAAAGGCCGGCGTCGGCTGTTCTGCAACATCATGCAGCACCTGACGGAGAACCACAAGGTGTGGAAGAAGACCATCGAGGAGGAGGAGAAGAGCAAGGAGAAGCAGCAGGCCAACAGCCTGCCTCCCAGCCTGCCCCCTTCACCCTCTGACGACCAGATCCAAGTCATTCAGGAGGAGGAGGAAGGAGAAGAGCGCCAGTAGCAGGAGGAAGAGGAAGAGGAGGAGGAGGAGGGACAGAGCCAGGATGCTCGGGAAGGGCGGAACAGTGAAGGAGAAAGTCCTTCAACTCCTCCCTCTTACACACACACACACACACACATAAAAACATTTGTACACACACACACAACACAAACGTACACACACAAACTATAGACATATACACAAACACATACACACACAGGATGACCCTTCTGGATCTCCACACGTTGAAATTGTCACTGTGCCGACACTCAGACGCTAATGCAGTCATGTTGTTTTGAAAAAAGGCCTTACTACTGTGAGGGGATCCTTGCTGCAATGGTGGGAGCCCCACTCCTATGCACTTTCACCCCATGGAGAGTAGACCAAGAACAAACACCAGAGCTGAGGACACTGGTGTGGAGAGGAAGAGAGGAAAGGGTCTGGATGTGCCCTCCATGGTGATCTGGCTGTAATGCTGCCTTGAACGCAGAGCACTTAACTCTTCCTTAGGTACTAAAACAAATCCTATTATTTACAATAGAAGGAGAAGAAAAAACACCTGGACGTGGTTGACATCCGTTACCAAAGCGAACAGTTCAAACGTGGAAAGACAAGAGACTGAGACTATTTCAGGCTCACTGTCAGGAATATTCTAGATCTATATATCAAATGTGCCTGTCTGAACCTTTACTGAGTCCCCTGGTCCAGACCCTAGGTTGGTCTGTGCAGTCCTCTCCCCTTGCTGGCGACACGAAACACTGTATCACTGACTCAGTCACAGAGACATTATGGAAATGCTGACTGAAAATGAGCATTATACCTGCATCGTTTCTGATGCCTTTTATTCATGTGTACCACCTGCCTTTTGTGTTTCATTCTTTTTTTTGTTGGTTTAATTTAGTTAGTGTGAGCGTGTGTATGTGTGTGTTTTCTTCAGGAACGCTTGGTCGCCAATCATTGAAATGTTCTCGGAGATGAGATGTTCTCTGTTGTTCCAATGAAGGGATGTTTTTTCCTTTTTTCCTTTTGATGATATCTATTTTTTCACGGTTACTCAGGATTCTCGTGAAGTTGAATCATTATTTTGCAAGAATTTAAGTCATTGACTTTAAAACACGCTTTTCAATCAAAGATAATTCAATCTCGGTGATTGAAATAGTTTTTAATCTTTGTATGAACAACTTGAAAAACAAACACATTCAAGCAATTGAACTGCTCCTCTGTGATAGAGCAAAGTATGTCCTGTGTTTCTGTCAAACTCCGCTGCCCCGCTGGCGGCGCCGTTTGCTTGACCTTCTAAAGACCTCACTGTAGAATTGGGATCCTTGATTGTCAGTTGACTGCAAAAGACCTGTTTGCAGCAAGGCAACATTCTGTACAGTAAAATCCCATGATTATTCATGTACCAGTATAGGTAAAGGTGTTTTTGAGTGCATTGCTGTTGGCATTGTTTTTACACATACTCAGTCTAGCTAACCTCTTCATTTCATTTCAGTCATTCTACAGACACTGATGTTTTGACAAAAACTATAGATCTTTGCCAAACCCACAACCAGGCCAGTGTGTAAAGGAGTTAAGTGATCCAGGGTTTCACTTTGTTTTTGTTTTTATATTGTCTTATTCTCTATACCATAAGGCGGTTTAATACTAATAGTTCTATATTTTTGTCTGTAAGAACTCTAGGCATTCCACTAGAAAAAAAATACCTGCAAGCCGAGCTCACTTATCACCCTATCAAGTCATTTTCTCTGGAGAAGAAAGTTCTCAAGTAGGCAGTGTAAATCAAGCTAGTATATTTAAAGACAAAAAATATATATAAATGTGCACATTTTACTACCAAACAAGTGTTTAGCCTCTGCACAAAAAAGAATATCTGCATATAAATATACTGTATAAATATATTCTATTTTTTAATTAATCAACAGAATGCATCTGTTTTCTACACACAGCTGACATATATTGTACATTGAGACCCTATAATTATCATCCTGTTTCCAGAGTTTTTATCTAATACTACAGATGTGGGGTTTGGTGTTTTTATTTTGGGTTCAGTGTCTCCCTGCTCCTCATTATAACCACTTTCTCTCTCTTGGTAATCTCTATTAACTCTGTGTTGTCTACTCAGTCCACCCATCCACCCAACCAGTGCCAAACTGACCCTGCTCACTGCCCACTGCTCAGCCTCTGGGCCCTCATACACTGGGCTTGAACCCTGGGTTTGTTATGGTTGGCCCCAGAGGACTCTTTGAGCTCCATGTCCCCCAGCAGGCTCAAAGTGATGCCGGTGCGGCCCAGCCCAGGTGTTGTGGAAAGGAGAGCTCACGACTCCTAGCCATGGCCCTTCAGACCTTTCGGATGAGCGACACCGTGTCTCTTAAGTTCTGATGGCGAATTGTGATGCCTCTACAACCCCCAGCCACCTCCCCCCACATTTTATGGCTCATTATGTTGTAAAAGTTTGTTTGTTGGCTTCTCACTGTGCAGTCTCACGAACCACAGTGTCCTCTAATGTTCTTGTCATAAAAGCATCTATGAATGGCTGTTATCCTTGTGTAACATTGAGATATGTACACTACCAGTCAGAAGTTTGGACACACCTACTCATTCAAAGGTTTTTCTTTCTTTTTTATTATTTTTTAAATTGTAGAATAATAGTGAAGACATCAAAACTATGAAATAGGCGGCAGGTAGCTTAGTGGTTAAGAGCTTTGTGCCAGTAACCGAAAGGTCGCTGGTTCTAATCCCCGAGCCGACTAGGTGAAAAATCTGTCGATGTGCCCTTGAGCAAGGCACTTAACCCTAATTGCTCCTGTAAGTCGCTCTGGATAAGAGTGTCTGCTAAATGACTAAAATGTAAATGTAAATAACACATATGGATTCATGTAGTAACCAAAAAAGTGTTAAACAAATCAAAATATATTTTATATTTGAAATTCTTCAAATAGCCACCCTTTGCCTTGATGACAGCTTTGCACACTCTTGGCATTCTCTCAACCAGCTTCATGAGGTAGTCACCTGGAATGCATTTCAATTAACAGGTGTGCTTTCTTAAAAGTTAATTTGTGGAATTTGTTTCCTTCTTAATGCGTTTGAGCCAATCAGTTGTGTTGTGACAAGGTGTGTGTGGGGGGGGTAAACAGAAGATAGCCCTATTTGGTAAAAGACCAAGTCCATATTATGGCAAGAACAGCTCAAATAAGCAAAGAGAAATGACAGTCCATCATTGCTTTAAGACATGAAGGTCAGTCAATACGGAACATTTCAAGAACTTTGAAAGTTTCTTCAAGTGCAGTCGCAAAAACCATCAAGCGCTATGATGAAACTGGCTCTCATGAGGACCACCACAGGAATGGAAGACCCAGAGTTTCCTCTGCTGCAGAGGATAAGTTCATTAGAGTTACCAGCCTCAGAAATTGCAGCCCAAATAAATGCTTCACAGAGTTCAAGTCACAGACACATCTCAACATCAACTGTTCAGAGGGGACTGTGTGAATCAGGCCTTCATGGTCGAATTGCTCTAAAGAAACCACTACTAAAGGTCACCAATAAGAAGAAGAAACCTGCTTGGGCCAAGAATCACGAGCAATGGACATTAGACAGGTGGGAAAAAAGCAGCCAACAAGTGCTAAGCATATGTGGGAACTCCTTCAAGACTGTTGGAAAAGCATTCCAGGTGAAGCTGGTTGAGAGTGCCAAGAGTGTTTAAAGCTGTCATCAAGGCAAAGGGTGGCTATTTGAAGAATCTCAAATATAAAATATATTTTGATTTGTTTAACACTTTTTTGGTTACTACATGATTCCATATGTGTTATTTCATAGTTTTGATGTCTTCATTCTACAATGTAGAAAATAGTAAAAATAAAGAAAAATCCTTGAATGAGTATGTGTGTCCAAACTTTTGACTGGTACTGTATGTCTGTTGTAACTATTCAACCATATCAAAATTGTGGGGAAACTGATTTTTGTTATTTATAGCTGTCATAAAACACCATCCCTAAAATAACTGTTCTCAAATGATTTTATTGATACATACACACACCTACTCAATTGGAACTGTTTGTGTGTGCCTATATGTGCTGAGTGTGGCATAAAAATGCCCTTGAATGTAACAGTACTGTAACTTTGCCCTTAAAAGTAGGTGGCACCACTGTTAAAGGGTTTAGATCCTCCTGCCCACAACCACAGTTTGAACGCTGATGTTTGCTGAAATGACTACAATGTCACAGTTTCAACATTTCCAATGCACACAGACAAGGCACTCATCCAGGCGACTTGGCAGTGTCTGTCTACCTCAGCATAACTTTCTGAGAAGTGCAGTTAGTAGTTAATAGAGGTATGCTGGCTGCCAAAAATAGCCAGAGGCATCAAATCAATATGAAATATTATCCAGTAAGTCTGATGTATGCACAGCACAGCATTGGAGTCTTTTTCCAGCCCTTTGGTCTGTTGAGTAAAGAGTAGAAGTGAGAGGTCACTGAAGGAAATGGGTGACACCCCTAAGGCTCAGCTCCAACCACATTAAGATTATTTATAATGGCTGTGTCTGTGTATCCCTGGACGATCCAGTCTGGACACATTCTGCCTGCTCAGTGCAAATGTCCATGTCTGACTCTAGTCCTGTACAGTAGTTTAGATATGAAGATTTTTTGCATGGGTGGGAGAGAAAATATAGACCTATAAGCTATTGAGAGAAATACTGTCAGCAGAATAGATGCTCAATGTTGAAGAAAAAGAACAAGCAGCATAAAAAATATTTAATTTGAATTGCTCTTAGGAAAAGCAAACTATAAACATTGTAAAAAAGATACCTATAGCACCAAAATGGCATTGTTCTTATAACAAAGTATGACCATAATAGACTAAAGTAAAATTGACTTAAATCACAAAGGACACCATTACATAAAGACATTCTCAAAGTATGGATATTGCAGTAGCTTTCTGAGAGAAGGCTTTTCCCTAGAGATCGGGTTCATTGTTAGTTCAGACTGCTTTACATGGCGCAGAACCAGACTAAACACCATGTCCAGAGACTTCTAGGAAAGGCTGCTAGTCTACTTATTTTCACTGTGCTGTAGAAACAGCTGAAGTGTACACTAGAAACAGATGAAACTACCCACAGGGCACAGACATCAATTCAACGTCTATTCCACGTTGGTTCAACGTAATTTCATTGAAATGATGTGGAAACAATGATTCAACCAGTGTGTGCCCAGTGGGTAATGTTCCCATTTCTCATTTTGGCATGCTGAGAGAGAGAAGACAGGGCTGTGAACCATCATAGAGGTCCATCCTGTCAATCATTGACATAATCCCGCAGGGAAGATGAGACATTTGATTATAAGGACACAGATAAAAAGTCTAATTCAAGGTTAATTCATAGTATATTTGTGTGTGTATTGTTTAAATATTCACACTGCTTATCTTCTCGATTAAACTTACTGAGAAGTTCCACCTGATCTTTCAGGATCTCGCCAGTAACAGTTCTGGTGATCCTATGACTTTGCAAATGGTGTTGTGCAAACATGCAATTGCTCAGAAATAACCATCGGCTGATGTTTAGAATTCTAGCAGTTCTGTGTAAAACACTGGAGTTCAGACCCTGGAGGTCAGGGTGGGAGTCCAAGCCCTAGACCCCTGTTCTGTTCTGACTAAACCCCCAACCCCCCCCCCCCCCCCCACCCCTTCGGGAAGTGCATTCTGAGAATCTGTCACTGCTGCCTGCGGACGGCGCAGATGGAGTAAGGCAGCGGCTGCAGGGTCATGCCAAGTTTGGGGGTGAGGCTTGGCACTGTGCCGGGGGGGGAACTGCAGGTGGAAGCGCTGCAGCATGCTGGTGAAGAACAGGAACATCTCCATCCTGGCCAGCTGCTCGCCCAAACAGTGACGCCTCCCTGAGGACAAACCACACAATATGGATTGAGTTTTGTGAAGATCATGTCATACTTTGTATCATCTACTCTACTCAGAGGAGGCTGGTGAAGGGAGGACGGCTCGTAGTAATGGCTGACATGAAATCAACGGAACGGTATCAAACCATTCCATTCCAGCCATTACAATGAGCCGTCCTCCGATTTAGTGACACCAGCTACTACTGACTATTGTATTCCAGTGAACATTCAACCATTACAACATATCTACTGTACTCAATGTATATGTTAAGTGATAGTAAAGGTCCTTTATTATCACTGTTATCAGCTGTTTAGTGTTTACCTTATTAGGATATAGGTTAATCCAATGACATGATATGGCTGGGAAAAGGTTTATACTTGCATACACTGCGCAACTTGAGGAGCAATAGAGGGAACCACATTTCTGGGTGGTATGACCGAGAGAATGAGTTTTGTTTGAACTGACATGGGGTATCTTTCTGTCTTAACAGTACTTTCCGTTATTAATGGCAGCATTGTAGTCTGCAATAGCCCCAGGGACAGGCTTGCTCACCAGTCTATTATTTAAGTGCTCAGATGGATCACTGGGCCTTCATACCCGTAAGGTTGTTGTTATACCGGAGAGGCTCTAGCTTTTAGTACATTTGACTCATTGTAGGTATAATTAAATGAGATCATAGCTGGGGAATACAGTTAAAGACATGCTCTGGTACTTTGGCGACTAACAAAGTATTTTTAAACCTCCCGCTTTGGGCTAGATGTGTCAATGTGTAGTTGATACATGCATAATCTATGAGCAGAAATACTGTCTTACCTCAATTAGACACGAAATCCCTAGTTTGAAAGCGACTGTTTTATTGAAGCTGTGCTGTGCTATTTTCCCTACATTTCCCTCCATGTGGGCTCTGAGTTCTAGCCAATGAGCTTCAGCCTCTCACATTTGAGTGACAGCTAGCAAGAGGCCTGCCCAGCATTATCCGATGAGGTTGCAGGGCGGGCCCAGCTCAGTGGACACAGCAGAGAGAGAGAGAGCAATGACGTGGTGCACATATCTGCACATGTGACGTAGTATGCAATTTTGAGGGACCACTTTTGGCTCATGAATGCTACTTTCAGAACTACTGGCTAAAAAGTATACAAACGTACAGAAGAATCTCTTTAATATATTGGAATTTCATGCCCATGATGACTATTAACCCTGTATTTAAGCATTACCATTTGGATTAGGCAAGAGGAGAGGCATTCAAGTGAGAGGGTGTGTACAGTATGTGTGTGAGAGACAGTGTGCTACTCTCTTTGGGGGCCTGAGAGTGGAAAGAAGCCAGACTCACCCAGAGAGAAGGGTAGGAATGCTTCCCGTCGGACAAAGTTTCCATTGCTGTCCAGGAAGCGCTGTGGTGAGAAGGTTCCAGGGTCGCACCAGTACTTCTCATCAAAGTGCACAGAGTACAGGTTGGTGATGACCATGGTACCCTTGGGGATGGTGTAGCCGCTCACCAGTGTGTCCTGAGTGGTGGCGCGGAAGATGCCCAGGGGCACGATGTTACAGAAGCGCAGGACCTCGTGTAGCACCGCTTCCACATAGGGCATCCTCTGTTTGTCCTCCAGCGAGGGGGACTTCCCACTGCCCATCACACTGTTAATTTCCTTATGCACCTTCTCTACACAGAGGAAACACCAGCAGCACACTGTCAATACCTTATAATCACAGTGTTCTATCTGCTTCCTTATCTAGTATCTACAGACATACACTGAGTGTACAAAACATTAAGAACACCTTCCTAATATTGAGTTGCACCCCCTTTTACCCTCAGAACATCCTCAGTTTGTCGGGGCATGGACTCTACCAGGTGTTGAAAGCGTTCCACATGGATGATGGCCCATGTTGACTCTAATCCTTCCCACAGTTGTGTCAGGTTGGCTGGATGTGCTTTGGGTGGTGGACCATTCTTAAAATACACAGGAAACTGTTTAGTGTGAAAACCCCAGCAGTGTTGCGGTTCAAACCGGTGTGCCTTGCACCTACTACCATACCCCCTTCAAAGGCACTTAAATATTTTGTCTTGCCAATTCACTTTCTGAATGGCACACATATGTCTCAATTGTCTCAAGGCTTCAAAATCTTTCTTTAACCTGTCTCCTCCCCTTGTTCTACACTGAATAGGGTCCAGCTGCCTAATCGACTAAACTACTGAAAGAGCTACTACCTGTGCTTGGCCCTGCTATTTTAATCATAATAAACGTCTCCCTATCCTCCGGATGTGTACCAAACTCACAAAAAATGGCAGTAATAAAGCCTCTCCTGAAAAAGCCTAACGTTGACCTGGAAAATTTAAAAAACTATCAGCCTATATCGAATCTCCCATTCCTCTCAAAATGTTTACAAAAAGCTGTTGTGCAGCAACTCACTGCCTTCCTGAAGACAAATAATGTATACGAAATGCTCCAGTCTGGTTTTAGACCCCATCATAGCACTGATACTGCACTCGTGAAGGTGGTAAATTACCTTTTAATGGCGTCAGACCAAGGCTCTGCATCTGTCCTCGTGCTCCTAGACCTTAGTGCCGCTTTTGACACCATTGATAACCACATTCTTTTTGAGAGATTGGAAACCCTCTTTGGTCTACACGGACAAGTTCTTGCATGGTTTAGATCTTATCTGTCGGAAAGATATCATTTAGTCTCTTTGGATGGTTTGTCCTCTGACAAATCAATTGTACGTTTCAGTGTTCCTCAAGGTTCCGTTTTAGGACCACAATTGTTTTCACTATATATTCTACCTCTTGGTGATGTCATTCGGAAACACAATGTCAACTTTCACTGCTATGCAGACGACACACAGCTGTACATTTCGATTAAACATGGTGAAGCCCCAAAATTGCCTACCCTGGAAGCCTGTGTTTCAGACATAAGGAAGTGGATGGCGGCAAATGTTTTACTTTTAAACTTGGACAAAACAGAGATGCTAGTTCTAGGTCCCAAGAAACACAGAGATCTGCTGTTTGATCTGACAATTAATCTTGATGGTTGTACAGTCGTCTCAAATAAAACTGTGAAGGACCTCTGCATTGCTCTGGACCCTGATCTCTCTTTTGACGAACGTATCAAAAATATTTCAAGGGCAGTTTTTTTCCATCTTCGTAACATTGCAAAAATCTGAAACTCTTTGTCCAGAAATGATGCAGGAAAGCTAATCCATGCTTTTGTAACTTTTAGATTAGACTACTGTAATGCTCTACTCTCTGGCTATCCGGATAAAGCACTAAATAAACTTCCGTTAGTGCTAAACACGGCTGCTACAATCTTGACTAGAACCACAAAATGTGATCATATTACTACAGTGCTAGCCTCTCTACTTTTTAGCTTCCTGTTAAGGCTAGGGATGATTTCAAGGTTTTACTGCTAACCTACGAAGTATTACATGGACTTGCTCCTACCTATCTCTCCGATTTGGTCCTGCCATACATACCTACACGTACGCTACGGTCACAAGACGCAGGCCTCCTTATGTCCCTAGAATTTCTAAGCGAACAGCTGAAGGCAGGGCTTTCTCCTATAGAGCAACATTTTTATGGAATGGTCTGCCTATCCATGTGAGAGACGCAGACTCGGTCTCGACCTTTAAGTCTTTATTGAAGACTCATCTCTTCAGTAGGTCCTATGATTGAGTGTAGTCTGGCCCAGGAGTGCGAAAGTGAACGGCAAGGAGTGGAGTGACGAACCGCACTTGCTGTCTCTGCCTGGCCGGCTCCCCTCTCTCCACTGGGATTCTCTGCCTCTGACCTTATTACGGGGGCTGAGTCACTGGCTTACTAGTGCTCTTCCATGCCATCCCTAGGAGGGGTGTGTCACGTAGTGGCAGGCTTTTTTCACTATACTCGACTTGTGTGGGTTGAGTCACTGACATGATCTTCCTGTCCGGTTTTGCGCCCCCTCTGGCTCGTGTGGTGGAGGATATCTTTGTGGGCTGTACTCAGCCTTGTCTCAGGGTAGTAAGTTGGTGGTCTGTTGATGTCCCTCTAGTGGTGTGGGGGCTGTGCTTTGGCAAAGGGGGTGGGGTGATATCCTGCCTGGTTGGCCCTGTCCGGGGGTATCGTCGGACAGAGCCACAGTGTCCCCTGACCCCCCACCCCCCCGTCTCAGCCTCCAGTATCTATGCTGCAATAGTCTATGTGTCGGGGTGCTTGGGTCAGTCTGTCCTATCTGGTGAAATTCTCCTGTCTTATCTGGTGTCCTGTGTGAACTTAAGTATACTCCCTCTAATTTTCTCTCTCTCTCTCTCTCTCTCTCTCTCGCTCTCGCTCGCTCTGGACCTGAGCCCTAGGACCATACCTCAGGACTACCTGGCCTGATGACTCCTTGCTGTCCCCAGTCCACCTGGTCGTGCTGCTGATCCAGTTTCTGCTGTTTTGCCTGTGGCTATGGAACCTTCACCAGTTCACCAGACGTACTACCTTTTCGTGCTGCTGATCCAGTTACAATTAAACCCTGACCTGTTCACCGGACGTGCTACCTTGTCCGGGACCTGCTGTTTTTGACCCTCTCTCTCCCTCCCTCCCTCTCTCTCTCTACCGCACCTGCTGTCTCGACCTCTGAATGCTCGACTACGAAAAGCCAACAGACATTTGTTCCTGAGGTGCTGACCTGTTACACCCTCTACAACCACTGTCATTATTATTTGACATTGCTGGTCATCTAGGAACGTTTTAACATCTTGAAGAACGATCTGGTCTTACTGGCCATGTACAATTACATTTGTACATTTTTGTCATTTAGCAGATGCTCTTATCCAGAGCGACTTACAGTAGTGAGTGCATACATTTTCATACTCTTAGAATCACCACCCGGCACAGCCAGAAGAGGACTGGCCACACCTCAGATCCTGGTTCCTCTCTAGGTTTCTTCCTAGGTTCCTGCCTTTCTAGGGAGTTTTTCCTAGCCACCGTGCTTCTACATCTGCATTTCTCTGTAGCTCAGCTGGTAGAGCACGGCGCTTGTAATGCCAGGGTAGTGGGTTCAATCCCCGGGACCACCCATACACATAAATGTATGCACGCATGACTGTAAGTCGCTTTGGATAAAAGTGTCTGCTAAATGGCATATTATTATTATATTATTTCTTGCTGTTTGGGGTTTAAGGCTGGGTTTCTGTATAAGCACTTTGTGACATCTGCTGATGTAAAAAGGGCATTATAAATACATTTGATTTGACTGATTGAAGTGGATTTAACAAGTGACATCAATAACCTGGTCAGTCTATATCACTGAAAGAGCATAATGTTTTGTACACTCAGTGTATACCTTAGTAGAGAAATAGTTGAAACAAAAATCAATCAAAAAAAGTTAACACAATTATCAATCCAAACTTAGACACAATGCAAATGAAAGTTGCTTACTCAACTACTATTGATTACAAACAAACATACACCCTCCATATGTATTTGGACAGTGAAGCTAAAATTGTACATTTGGCTCTATACTCCAGCATTTTGTATTTGTTATCAAATGTTTCATATGAGGCGACAGTACAGAATGTCACCTTTAATTTGAGGGTATTTTCATATATATTTACATATCTAGTCCTCCCATTTGAAGATGTCATATGTATTTGGACAAATTCACTTATAGTGTATTAAAGCAGTCTAATGTTTAGTATTGGTCCCATATTTCTAGCATGCAATGACTACATCAAGCTTGTGACTCTACACACTCGTTGGATGCATTTGGAGTTTGTTTTGGTAGTTTTTTGGGGTAATGTTTTGCCCAATAGAAATGAATGATGGATGATGACTGGAGTAATTTTATTTCTAATTCATGATATCCATAATCACGGTAGCATTAGGGCTGTGGCGGTCACGATATTTCGTCAGCCGGTGATTGTCAAGCAAATAACTGTCTCACGGTAATTGACCGTTAATTAACATAAACACATTTAGCATCTCTGAGTTGTCCTTATGTTAGGTCCTGATCTGGCTATGCCAAATGGCTGTGGGCTACACTAGTTCATTTAGCAGACAAGATTTGCTTATAATTCTGTGGCATTATTTTATAGTATGAAGAATACAATTGAACAAAGCTGAATAAAATATAAATATTGTCTCCAAATGATTTGAGGGAGTGCGCACATGAGGCTATTCTGTGTTGAGCAGTTAACAAATAAATAGGTTTGGAGACAATTAATTTAGAGTTATTCATGTAAATTTAGTTGTTCTACAAACATTGGGCTATATGTTTGGATTTTTAATACATTGTAAGGCTGCATGATGAGATTCATCATTAATGGATGCTACCACTTACTTACATTAAAAGTATCTACAAAATTACACAATACATTATTCACCATTCACTTCCTATTGCGCCAAACATAATCCAAAACACAACCAAAACAAGCTGTAAATACATCCAACAAGTTTGTAAAGTCACAGCTTGATGTAGTCATTGTGTGCAAGGAATATGGGACCAAATACTACATTTTTGACTACTTTAAAACACTATAAGTGAACTTGTCCAAATACTTATGACATCTTCAAATGGGGGGACTAGCTACATAAAGTGCTTTCACTTCTAAACGGTAAAACATATATATATATATATATATATTTAAAAAAATACCCTCAAATAAAAGGTGACATTCTGTACTGTCACCTAATATGAAATATTTGATCTCAAATCTAAAATTGTGGAGTATGGAGACACATTTACAATTGTAGCTTCACTGTCCAAGGGGAGGGAGTGTATACCTTTGTACAGTTGAAACCAAAAAATCTATAAAAAGTTCACAAACAAACTATACCTTAGTTATCTAACCTATGCAAATACAAGTTGCTGTGTATTATGGCTTGGAGAAAGGTTAAATAAGGACATGGCAAGTCCCTTTACTGGACACCGGAGGAGAAGAGGAAAAAGAAAGACCAAGGATGACCTGTTAGCGAACCGTTGAAACTGAGCTTAATACCAGAATAGGACTAATTTGAAAAGAGATATAAAATAGCCCAGGACAGGAAGAGATGGAGGGACCTTGTGGAGGTCTTTTGCGCCACTTGACACGATGAGGCCTGAGTAAGGACAAGGCAGGGTGATATGAGACCTACTGTAAGGACAAGGCAGGGTGATATGAGACCTACAGTAAGGACAAGGCAGGGGACTATGAGACCTAAGGATAAGGACAAGACAGGGGACTATGAGACCTACAGTAAGGACAAGGCAGGGGACTATGAGACCTAAGGATAAGGACAAGGCAGGGGACTATGAGACCTACAGTAAGGACAAGGCAGGGGACTATGAGACCTACAGTAAGGACAAGGCAGGGGACTATGAGACCTAAGGATAAGGACAAGGCAGGGGACTATGAGACCTACAGTAAGGACAAGGCAGGGGACTATGAGACCTACAGTAAGGACAAGGCAGGGGACTATGAGACCTACAGTAAGGACAAGGCAGGGTGCTATGAGACCTACAGTGAGGACAAGGCAGGGGACTATGAGACCTACAGTAAGGACAAGGCAGGGGACTATGATACCTAAGGATAAGGACAAGGCAGGGGACTATGAGACCTACAGTAAGGACAAGGCAGGGGACTATGAGACCTACAGTAAGGACAAGGCAGGGGACTATGAGACCTACAGTAAGGACAAGGCAGGGGACTATGAGACCTACAGTAAGGACAAGGCAGGGTGCTATGAGACCTACAGTGAGGACAAGGCAGGGTGCTATGAGGCCTGAGTAAGAACAAGGCATTGACCCTGACCTACTGTGCTATAAGGCAGCACACTGACCTTGGATGTTGGGGTAGAGGGCCATGTAGAGCATGGCCCAGCGTAGGGTGTTGGTGGTGGTCTCCGTGCCTGCGATGATGAGCTCGCCCACAGAGTAGATCAGGTTCTCCCTGGAAAACGTGGTGCCCAAGTCGCCAGCACTCTGCTCCAACTCGTCCAGGTAGGCATCGATGTAGTGGCGCGGGGCCTGGCACACTCTGCCCTCTGAGAAGCGCCCGATGATCTGCTCCAGGAAGTTGTAGACCTTGGCTGCATTGCGGAACAGCTTCTGGTGCTTTCCGAAGGGGAGGTACTTGATCCATGGGAAGGCGTTGTAAAGGAAGGCCCAGCCGCTGACGGCCAGCTCCACATTCTCACTGAAGATCTCGATCATGTGCTGGAAGTCACAGTCGTCGTACGTGAAACGCTCGCCGAAGATGATGAGGTTGGTGATGTTTGACACAGCATTGGTCACCAGGTGCTTTGGGTTAAAGGGTTTCCCTTTGTGCTCATCGATGGCATCCACAAAAAACATGCACTCTTCCAAGATCTTCTGTTCGAGGGGCTTCTGAACACTGCCAAAGTAACGAAAGGAGTTGCAGGCCAGTTTACGATGCTCAATCCATCCTCTGCCAAATTTAGCATTCAGAAGTCCTGAGAAGGAAGATATTGAGATTAGAGCAGACATAATGAGACCTTACTGAGCATGTGTGAAGATACTGAATATTATTTTCAGGATATGTGGACCTATTTTGATTTCAATACCATCAAATAGCCTAGAGAGTTGGATAAAACCAAGCTTGTATTTGCATGTAATAACTAATAACAATATAACAATGTCATAATGTGCATATTTCAGAATACCTTATAACTGACTTTCTTACCTCCCATTTTGGTCATTTTCATAAATAAAGGCAGAGATGGCCGGTCAGCAAAGACCTCACTCTGGTGGTACAGGCATTCTCTGATGGCATCATATCCATTCAGCACCACTGTTGAGTAGCCTCCCAAATCAAGACTGAAAATCTTAGATAAAATACTTGAATAAATACACATCCAAGATAATATGCCATTTATTTTCCCTAAATATGTTTAATTTGGGAATTTTGAGAATATGACTATAGGTCCAGAAAGTACACTATAGTCCAGTATGACATAACATCTCAACTGCAAATTATGTATTAGGCTAGTCTAGAGATAGGCAAGTAGTCCTCACTGCAGTCTGACTCTATTTGCTGAGGCATGCTGACTAAGCAGACCGTGGCAATTTTTCGAAACCCTGCAAGAGCAGCTGGAGCCTGCCAAAACATTGCGAATACCGAGCCTCCTTTGTTCACTTTTCTGAGCTTTTTTTCTAGGCTGACGCAAGGCAGGATGTAGGGACAAGAATGGAGCGTCCACCCTAAGTAACCTTTGACACACTTAGGAATTCTGGTATGTGTGTGTGTGCCGGATGATGCATTACAAACTTTATTAAGCACTGTTTTCCACCAATGAAATTAAAGCGACTTTGAGATTCTGTTTTGTAATTTATAAAATACATCTATTGTAATGCAAAAATCCGTATTCATAAAGCAACACTCAATAGGCTAAACCGCAAGAGTTAAACCGGCTTGAACACAAGCAAACTAGCCTTCATGGGTGTGCACACAAGTAGCCAACACAAAAAAATGCCGAGGGTTAGTCAAGCCATTTTGACACAATAAGGTAAGTACCGTACCTGCCCATGGATTTCACTCTGTTTCTTCATAAAGACGTGCGGTTCTGTTGCTAGAGACATAATGTTCCCTATGACAGGGATAGGTGACGGTCCAGGAGGGAATCCTCGGGGTCTCCTCTGCTTGACAAGCTGCCGGATCAGCAATATAACAATAAGGGAAATAAGTAAACTACACAGACCTAAGAAAGCCTGTCCATACGACACTGCTGAGACTAGAGATGATAACTTTATTAATACCATTTTTCTATCTCTAACTTTGCTGTCTGGACTAACCTCTCCTCTGTGAAAGAGTTATGTAGGCTATATCATCTTGCACATGTTGCTATCCCCTCCCAATAGGATGTTTCTCCCTCTACAAGGCTAAGATTGGCTAGAAGTTTAGCTGTGATGACTATCGATGAACTTTGATCAGCCTTCGATCAATTCTAGCCATTAACAAATCGTGATTCTGCTATTTCTGAGGATTTGATTTCCCAATTATGATTTCTGGCCATTTGTTGACATGCAGCATAACTTGCCTGCCAGCTGGCACCACACATCAGGTTGGGAATAAAAAAGCTATATTTTGTCACCGCTGATCCAGCCTGCTCTCATAGACTAGACGTGACATAGTAAACGAAACTCCGGGATACTCAAATTAGCATGATATATTACATTTGTTATGGTTACATAAGACAGAATGTTACTTAAGGCAAAAACTAAAGGCGGGTGGTTGGTCAGGGTGGGAGTATAACGTGGGCGTATAACATATATTGAGAACGTCTAGCAACCCAAAGGTTGTGTGTTTAAATCTCATCACAGACAATTTGAGTATTTTAGGTAATTAGCAACTTTGCAACTAGCATGTTAGCTAATTCTTCCCCTAACCCTAAGCTTAACCCTTTAACCTAACTCCTAACCCTAACCCTAACATCTAGCCTAGCTAACATTAGCCACCTAGCTAATGTTAGCATTAGCCACGTAGCCACCTAGCTAAAGTTAGCCACAACAAATTGGAATTCATAAGATATCATACGTATCGCAAATTCGTAACATATTGTATGAATTGCAATTCGTAACATATCATACAAATTGTAATTCGTAACATATCATACGAATTGTAATTCATAACATATCATAGGAAATGGATGATGGACATTCACAAATTAATACACACCACACCAAACCTAACATACAGTGGGGAAAAAAAGTATTTAGTCAGCCAACAATTGTGCAAGTTCTCCCACTTAAAAAGATGAGAGAGGCCTGTAATTTTCATCATAGGTACACGTCAACTATGACAGACAAATTGAGAAAAAAGAATCCAGAAAATCACATTGTAGAATTTTTTATGAATTTATTTGCAAATTATGGTGGAAAATAAGTATTTGGTCAATAACAAAAGTTTCTCAATACTTTGTTATATACCCTTTATTGGCAATGACACAGGTCAAACGTTTTCTGTAAGTCTTCACAAGGTTTTCACACACTGTTGCTGGTATTTTGGCCCATTCCTCCATGCAGATCTCCTCTAGAGCAGTGATGTTTTGGGGCTGTCGCTGGGCAACACGGACTTTCAACTCCCCTCCAAAGATTTTCTATGGGGTTGAGATCTGGAGACTGGCTAGGCAACTCCAGGACCTTGAAATGCTTCTTCAAGCCACTCCTTCGTTGCCCGGGAGGTGTGTTTGGGATCATTGTCATGCTAAAAGACCCAGCCACATTTCATCTTCAATGCCCTTGCTGACGGAAGGAGGTTTTCACTCAAAATCTCACGATACATGGCCCCATTCATTCTTTCCTTTACACAGATCAGTCGTCCTGGTCCCTTTGCAGAAAAACAGCCCCAAAGCATGAAGTTTCTACCCCCATGCTTCACAGTAGGTATGGTGTTCTTTGGATGCAACTCAGCATTCTTTGTCCTCCAAACACGATGAGTTGAGTTTTTACCAAAAAAGTTACATTTTGGTTTCATCTGACCATATGACATTCTCCCAATCCTCTTCTGGATCATCCAAATGCACTCTAGCAAACTTCAGACGGGCCTGGACATGTACTGGCTTAAGCAGGGGGACACGTCTGGCAATGCAGGATTTGAGTCCCTGGCGGAGTAGTGTGTTACTGATGGTAGGCTTTGTTACTTTGGTCCCAGCTCTCTGCAGGTCATTCACTAGGTCCCTCCGTGTGGTTCTGGGATTTTTGCTCACCGTTCTTGTGATCATTTTGACACCACGGGGTGAGATCTTGCGTGGAGCCCCAGATCGAGGGAGATTATCAGTGGTCTTGTATGTCTTCCATTTCCTAATAATTGCTCCCACAGTTGATTTCTTCAAACCAAGCTGCTTACCTATTGCAGATTCAGTCTTCCCAGCCTGGTGCAGGTCTACAATTTTGTTTCTGGTGTCCTTTGACAGCTCTTTGGTCTTGACCATAGTGGAGTTTGGAGTGTGACTGTTTGAGGTTGTGGACAGGTGTCTTTATACTGATAACAAGTTCAAACAGGTGCCATTAATACAGGTAATGAGTGGAGGACAGAGGAGCCTCTTAAAGAAGAAGTTACAGGTCTGTGAGAGCCAGAAATCTTGCTTGTTTGTAGGTGACCAAATACTTATTTTCCACCATAATTTGCAAATAAATTCATTAAAAATCCTACAATGTGATTTTCTGGATTTTTTTTTCTCAATTTGTCTGTCATAGTTGACGTGTACCTATGATGAAAATGACAGGCCTCTCTCATCTTTTTAAGTGGGAGAACTTGCACAATTGGTGGCTGACTAAATACATTTTTTCCCCACTGTATCATACTAATTTAATAATAATAATAATAATAATAATAATATGCCATTTCACAGACGCTTTTATCCAAAGCGACTTACAGTCATGTGTGCATGCATTTTTTATTTGAGTGTCTCTGAATACGGATTTTCATTTACTGTGTTATGTCTAGGTCCAAGTTGGCTGATCCCATTGTCATAGCATACTTTCTATGTGAGTGTTGTTTAGCCTGTCTTATATCTATACAAATTAGCATTATGCAGCAAAAGCAAGGTTAATGTTTGATTGATTCAAGAGATCAATGCTATTTCTATAACTCATAGCCTAATGCTGTATAATAATCCAATACAATAGTTATTTCAAATTCATGTGATATAACACAGTTATAACACACAGGCCTAACCTATAACACAATTTAAAAAGACCTAGGTCATGGGGTAAAACTTGTCCTCGTCTGCATTAGGATATAAACTTCGCCCTATACTGTGTTGTTGGAACACCCTACAATCAGTAGGATACAAGAATAGATCAATCACTTTCTTCACAATTGTGCCATTCTGTCTGGATTGTATTTTTTTTGGTAGGCTACACCAGCAGCAGCATGCAGTCTGGGTTGTACATTAAGGGTATTACAATATAAAGATGATTGTCTTTCCCCAAGTGTCCCACTTTAGTGTCAGTCATTAATGCAAACAACTTGCAACTTACAAGCAAATGTGTAGAATGTCTATGTCATAGCATGTTAAATGAGAAATAAATATTACAATAGCAATGCTCACGCTATATGGCACATTTCTTCCTACATTAACTTCCTGAGTGGCTCTATGCACTATAATGAACCTTGTCAAAGCCCTTCGGAGCATCGAGAGAATGTGAGGACATCATTCAGATCAGAAACTGACCTCCAACAGGTTACATTGTGGTGTGGAAGGAAAGCCTACTCAGCCATTTCAATGAAATACCACACATTCCTCCAGTAGTGTGTCTTAGGCCCTGCAGATAGCAGTATAGGTGGAGTAGAGGTTGTGAAAGGGTCTGTCTGGGTCGAGAACGTATACAAAAACCTTCCTGCAACCACCATGGCGCTATTGTGATGGCTAAGGGAAGCACAGGTTACGTCCCAAATGGCACCCTATTCCTTTTATAGTGCACTACTTTTGAGCAGGGCTCTGGTTAAAAGTAGTGCACTATATAGGGAATATGGTGCCATTTGGGACAGAAGCACAGTGTCTGAGGTGGATTCGGAACATCACTCCCTAGTGGCATCAGACAGGACAGTCAGGACTGGTTCAGGGTTGCCACAGTCATCATAGCATGGGAAGAATTGAAACCCCCTTATAGAGTTACCCTATCATGCATTATGCTGCACAAACTTTCCTCTTCCAATTGTAGTTGACCTGGTTTGATTTGAATCACCTTTATGCTCTGTCCATAGGCTACTGGCAGAACTGAAGGAAATGAAACATAATTTATTAAGCTGTGCCTGTTCACTACCCACATACCTAAGCACAGATCTGGGCCTGTATTTATAAAGCGTCTCAGAGTAGGAGTGCCGGTCCAGGATCAGGTCCCTCCTGTCTATGTCAAAACCGACCCTAGATCAGCACTGGCATGCTTTATGAATATGGGCCCAAATCTGGAGCAAATAGTAGTGTGCCTGTTGATTCTGGAGGTCCTCTGTATCGACTGCCTGTCCACTCAGTGTGTGGTGACTTGCTCCTCATTAGTAGCAGTGATATCTGTTTACCCAGCCAGACATTCCTTCTTGCTGAGGCAGCTGGCAGAGATGCTAATTTTTTCTCCAAATGTAACAAACTGGTCTCCCCAGACCTCGCCCAATGATTTGGATTTGTTATCGCCACTTAATGAGGACTATCAAGCAAACTTATTTCCTATTTCCTGCCAGCCCCCCAGATAAAACAAACTATCCAGGAAGCATTTTACACATCAATCAAAGACATCATTGAATTAACTTGTTCTCACTGTTGAATGGAAATGTCCAGTTGTGACTGTGTTGGGAAGGGCTGACCAACAGACCTTGTGCTTACTGAAAATCAGCCGTACTACTTGAATACTGTAGACACAACATCAAACATATTGACGTTTGATGTTTTGTTCAAGCATCTTTTTAACAGATGCTTTAATATAACCTCATCAACCATTATATACATCAGCAACCTTACGTTTTGTCATTTACTGTAACTAATTAGGTGTACGTTTTTCTCCAGATGACTTGTCATTGTTATCTATTCACACACGTATACTTCTATTGTCTTCTATTGTCTTCTATTGTCTTCTATTGACTTCTATTCGATTCTATTGTCTTCTATTGTCTTCTATTATATTATATTGTCTTCTATTGTCTTCTATTGACTTCTATTGTCTTCTATTGACTTCTATTATCTTCTATCGACTTCTATTGTCTTCTATTGTCTTCTATTGACTTCTATTGACTTCTATTTAAGTGATAATGCCTGAGAAGCCAGTGTTTGGAGGATATATTGGCATGGGTGTTGTTAGGCCCGGCTTCGAGGGCATTATCACTTTTATACAATGGCTTACCAACATATTCAAATAATGATTGACATATTTTCATTAAAAATGTTATTTTGATTAATTTATTCATACTATTTCATCCTTCCACAAGATATAGTCCCGACACAAATCTAGGGTTGCTACCCAAGCCGGCTGGTCGTTCGTTCTATCGGTTCGGTTGCTAGAGATGCGACCCAGTCATTCAGTCTTTTTGTTCTGTATCTAGTCGTTCATTCTAAATGTTCCATTGCCATACTGGCTGGCAACGTTCTTATCCCTTGCTTGTTAGCTAGCCAACTACGGCTAACTTACAGTCACGTCAAAAAGCCAGAATAACAGCAAAGAGCTTCATTTGCATTTGTTTAAGCTGTTTTCTAGAGACATTTATTTGAATAAATCTCTGTCAATGAGCTAATGAGGCCTGGCATAGAAAATGTGCTCACTCGTCAGGACATTGTTGTTCAGGGCCTGGGAGCTAGCCAACAACACAGCTAACACAATCACTTCAAACTGAAGCTGGAAAGACTGCAAACTAGCTGCATTTCGTTTCGTTTTACCTTTTTTCAATTGATATTTCTTTGTATATATCCATAAAAATGATGCCAGCTGATTGATGATTTCAACTGGCTGAGAATGGCTGCCTGCCTGTCTGTCTCGTCCCGACTCCCGACATGTTCATTACTATGGGACAGCTGGATATCGAATTTGAATATTGAAACAATGTTGCAAATGTCGGCGAGACAGACAGCAAGGTTTATACAAATCTCCGCTGTTGAAAACTAAATGTTAGTCTAAAAGAAATGTGAGATAATGTCTAGATGCTTTTTATAGTGGAGATCAAGTTTATAAATTGCATGGCTGGGCTGATGAGACAGTGGATTGCGCAGTCAGATGTAACAGAGTAAATAGGCATTTTAACGTCATAGATTTAGCGGGTGGTAACTTGTGGAATAGACAGCAGCTGGAATGCAGTTTTAACCAATCACCATTCAGGATTAGCATCACCCGTTGTATAATCTCTTCTATTATATTCTATTGACTTCTATTGTCTTCTATTGACTTCTATTGTCTTCTATTGTGCACAAGCCAGCTCTAGTCAGCTACTCCCATAGGCCTCTGCACCCATGACTCACAATGACGCAAACAATAATGTAATTTCATAAATCTAAATATTATTAATACAAATATAAAAATCTGCTGTTTGGTTCTCATAAATATAATTTTAGCACAGGCGATTAACTGGGTTCTCCTCATTATGCCACAGGAGAAGAGAGCATGACCAGCCCCATGCAGAGAGAGAGAGAGAGAGAGAGAGCTGCTATGGCCAGGCCAGGTCAGAGAGGTGGATGCATCCTGCAGTGTGATCACACAGAACAGAGGAGCTCTGATTGATGGGTAACCTAGGCTCTGTGATTACATCTAATTTCCTTAATGTCCCAGCAAGGATGCACACTGCAAACTTTCCTGTTTCCGCCAGAGATGAGGTAAGTTGCATTTCAAAGTGGATTCTAGATAACATCCATCCAATTCCCTAGCGAAGCCCTGACAGGACAGCCTGGTCAAGTGTACATGTTTAAGTCTGTAATCCCTGTGTCACCACAGTCTCCAGGTGGTCAAACCTTCAATGGAGAGCATCAAGTGGCGGAAGCTTGTGTCACACTCCAGTGTTTATTCCATGTAATCAAACATTCTTTCAATTCCCTACTTTTTTGCGGGAGATGCTTAGCCTGCCCTACAGTATGCATTGAGTACCATTAACGGTTGCATTCAGACACACATGATACAGTCTCATTCTTTGACATTGAAATTATCTTTCCAATTTTGGCATTGATATTGTATTCCAATATCATTGTGTAGTATTGATTTGGCAGGTGTAATGAATGTGAGTTTCTGTCGTCTCAACACCCTTTCAATAGATACAACTAACCCTATATACAGTACAGTGCATCATGTCACATGTCAGTGTTCCCTCCCTCTCTGTTCAGATAAGACAATGATTATCTGTCTCCTGACATAACTTACACCAGGTTGATGCTCTGACCAGAATAGATTGGAAATGTTACTATATTGAATTGAAAGTTAGAAACTGGGAACAGAAAGTTGAGGTAGGGACTGAGATGATCCATAGATATGTGGTCATGCTGCATCTGTTCACATATAGTCAGGCCTTTATTCGGAAGTGGCAATACATTATAGTCAGGCAAGCCTGTAAGCCTACACAACCACAGTTTCCGACCTCTCCGGGAGCACCGAGTGGGGTGGAACCCGGCTCTGTCCAATTTCCCTGATTTAGTGGTTCCGTCATAGGCCCTGCACTCTGTTCAATAGCACTAAAAGCCTCATCCACACTAATGGGGTTCCTCCGTGACGCAAAAGAAGACTCTTGGGCAGGATGCTTTACGATACCTTACCCAATAATGTAAAGTAAGGGGAATAAGATGATGCCCAGAGACCAACAGCTCTGTAATTGGGTCTGAGATACTGGGCCGAATATTGTCAGCCACACCATCGATTCCCTGAAAAGAGCAGTTCACTGAGGAGTCAGTGTGCTGTATGGGGAAGGGGGTGGGAATTCATTATGAAATATGAAGTATTGACTATATCATTGTTAGAAAAAAAACACAAGACATACATTTCACAGAGCTAGTTTAAATTGCCAATGTCTTTGAATTTATAATGTCTCAAATGTTACATATGTCATTAAAAAAATTATGTAGAAAAGGCCTAAGCATGCTGTATATTCGGATAATCTGGTAATTATGTTAATTTAAATGAAGCAACCTGACCAACTCAACAATTATGTTTCAATATTATAAATTAAAATATTATAACAGTTGTTATCAAGTAACCTAACTGAATGCATTGCCTCTTGCAAAAATTTATATTTTACATTAATATAACAACACATGGTTGTTGTCTGATAATTCTGTAGTACAGCATTTCCCATCTCCAGTCCTCCAGTACCCCCAACAGTACATATTTGTGTTGTGGCCCTGGACAAGAACACCTGATTGTACTTGTCAACTAATCATCAAGCCCTTGACAAGTTGAATCAGGTGTTTTTGTCCGGGGCTACAACAAAAATGTGTGCTGTTGGGGTACTGGAGGACCGGAGTTGGGAAAACAGCACGGTGTAGTACACTCAAAATGTATCTCAGGAGTTGGAGAGCTGCAATGTGTCTGTTTGTACAGTAGGTGGCTCTGCCAGCAAGTCCAATGAGGATGACTTATTCTCTTGATTCCTCAAAAACATAAAGCAATGGAACATTGTTGGGACCTTTAAAATATGTATAACTATTTTTGGATGATTTCAGTGTCTGCCTGTCTGATTTGGCCCTGTCCTCAATGCAAATTCTGATATCAAATGGTGCAAATGACTGGCAGGTTTTTGTGAATGGAGCACTTTGTGACAGAACAATGACGTCATTTGTGTTCTATCTCCTTTACTGGTTTGTGGTAACCGCTGTAGGGTATCTGATTGGCTAGCGGATGGGGCTGAATGCTCTGATTGGCTAAAATTAGATAATTAAACACCTACTCAGTCAATGCAGAAACCCAAGTGGTAGATATATAAGACAGGGCATTGTAGCAGGGTGCAACAGATTCACAAGTTGGTCCAAAACTTGAAGTACCTCAACTCATTCCATCTTCGTCCACGAGAACAATTAATCACGGTAAGTAGAGAATTTCAACCACTTTTCTGTGTACATGATGCATTGGGTTTGCATGGATGGGATGTCATTTCTGTGGCTATTAGATATTCTGCTAAATCTGCAGAAAGTGTTCCAGTGATGATAGAGGGGACAGAAATAAATGGTGTAGACTTTGCCTAGGCCGTTGACCCTCTGTGAGATGCTGTAGAGAAATGCAGTTCAGATGGCTTTTCAAGGGTAGATGAGGTGATTGTGAGAGGGTCGCTGGGTTTAGACTACAGCTCATTCCACTAATGCATGGGCTCCTGTGGGAGCTGCTGCTGGCTGGCTGGCTGATTGGCTGGGGCTCCAGCTCATAATCTAGATAGTATCACTTCCTTCTCAATGTCTGCTACTGCATCTCCAAGCCCAGCTCCTCTCTTCGGTTAGAGGGGAGCACTGAGACTAGATGGCTCACTCTGATAGCAGGGAAACAGGGACTTTGGTAGGACTGTCTCGTCACAGAAGGGAAGAGAATGCTTTGGGACAGGGAGAGTGAGATGGGGAGCTTCTTCACTCCCAGTAGAACAGTGAGATACCTGGATGGGTGGAGAAACTGAACTGAAACTGAGATGGATGGAGCTTACATGCGTAGGGACATACAAAGATGTTTGTTTTGATCAGGATGAAATGCTTGTTCAATTCTGCTTTGAGAGAAATTTGAATGTTTTTAAAGCCAAGTTTCTGTGGTTGTGGATGTAATGTGTTTTACCGCAGGGACCATGGTTATGATGAAGCTCTCTGCCCTCCTCTTTGCCTATTTCCTGGTCATTTGTCAGATGTACAGTTCACATGCAGCTCCCGCCAGGTGAGGATCAAAGCATGTTTTATACACTGCAATGTCCAGTCAGTCACTGAAATGTATGTATAGATTACAGTTCATTTATAGCAATCCCAAAAGGAAAGGGCATAGATCCATTGGGATACTTCTATCTTTCTATTAGTATTTGCTGTTATTTCATTGATAATTTTCTAAAGAGGTATCTTGGCAGCCATATAAATCTTATGCATGCTAATTTAGATTATTTCGTTTTCAGATAACACGATGTGATTACAGAAATCCATACATTACGTTACATTAAATGCCCTCTTTACAGTAATGTGATCCAATTGGATTACGATATCGTAATCTAATCAATCCGGTGACTCATAAAGCCATTCTATTTATAACTTCCTAACCACTTCCATCCATTTGGAAACAATCCAGCTTAATGCCACAGCAATAGGCTAAGATGATTGCTATTGCATGTAGAATATTTCCAAATGGTTGTAGAATGCATGGGTGTTCAATATTCCAGATAGAGAGACCTTGGTCACCATTCTTACTACAGTATTGATTTAGTCATAAAGCTCTAAGTTGGCTACCTGTCAGCTTTTTAAAAGGAACACTTTTAGAAGATTGTTTTGAGTTTGGCTGATATCCCTTAAAGCATGAGGCAATCGCTTTTAGCTGGAGCAAACTCACATAACCTACGTCATACTATTTTTAACCCAGTGCTGGTGCAGTTTCTGTCTGATCAACCTAATCGCCTATGTGTTTTCAGAACTGGTTTAGAGTCCATGACAGACCGAGTCACGCTAACTGACTATGAAGCCCGAAGGCTACTCAACGCCATCGTCAAGGAGTTTGTGCAAATGACTTCAGAGGAACTGGAGCAACAAGCCAATGAAGGAAATAGGTAGGTACAGCTCTCCTCATCTCCACAACTTGTTTTTAACAACATTCATTTTCATTTTCTCTAGGTTTACTTGGTTTATACTATATGGATGACACATTTTCCTATTATTCAAGAAAACATATAACCCGAAATGTCTTGTTAATATGTGGCCAGTCCTTTGCTGCCTCCTATAGCAGTCAGAGCTATGGGTATTTATTTAAAGACACAGAGGTATGGACATCTCCCAACCATCAACAGGGAAATCTATAGTTAAAACATATATTCTCTGTGATTATCTATGCATGGATTTTTGGAACACTTAATTTTTATGTATTCATTATTTAAGCATTGTTTATGAGAAAGCCTGTTGCGGAATGATAAATGATAAATGACCCTAAAGAATGGAAGAAAGCATGTGAATTAGTGCAAGAGGAATGGGATGCATGACAGCAGTTGTGCTGTTTGTTATAATTTAACTACGATGCTATAAACAGGATTGCCGCATGAGCCTAATTAACTGAGGGCATAATAGCTATAGACTATTTTCAATTGCCTGTGTTGGACTTGATAGCATGGCTCTAAAATGTTATTTCTTATATAAATGCAAGTAAAAACGGACTTTGAAATGCATGATGTTGGAATACAGTGTTATTACTGTAGCATGTGGATAACAGCAGGATGCATCTGCATGCCATGGTTACTATGAGCCTGTTTCTGCATGTTTGTCTCTCTCTCTAACAGCCTGGATAGACCCATGTCCAAGCGTTGCTCCAACCTCAGCACCTGTGTGCTGGGCAAACTGTCCCAAGAGCTGCACAAATTGCAGACATACCCCCGCACCAACACGGGAAGTGGCACGCCTGGCAAGAAACGCAGCCTGCCTGAGAGCAACCGCTATGCAAGCTATGGAGACTCATATGATGAAATCTGAGTGGCCCTTCCCTCCATCAGCCCTAGTTAACCTGACCCCTCTGTTCTGTTCCATCCTAGCCTGATGATTGCTGATGCATGTGGATCTTGCTTGCTTGACTGACTGCAGAGAAACCTTGATGTCCCGCAATGTCCCTACTCTCTTTTTCTTTTGTTAAAATCCCCTTTTTTGACAGAGAATAAGATACATAAGTACAAAGCAGAGTCCAATCCTTTAGATTTAGAAAGTGAATAATAATCGAGTTACACTTCTCCATCTTAAGGTGTATGATATCCCTTTATTATACAGATCATTCACAATATATTACAATTGTTAATCAAATCAAAAATCTTAATCAATGCTTCTTTCAACCGTGACTAGGTTTCTTGTTTAATAAACATATTTTTTATACCAGAACATATTTTCCTTCTTAATTATTCAAGTGAAACAACGCCAATTTAACATCTTTAATAGTTCACAACAGTTTGAACAATATTGGTGAAGCCCCAATGTATTTGCTATGTAAATGTAAATTCACAATACATTTGAGGTAAGTTGAATGACTAATTTGAGCTGAATCTCATTGTTTAGATCTCTGAATGTGTGAATGTCTTCATTTTAAATTTGATGATATATATTATACATTTTCTCCAGCAAACAGTAATTTATTACCTTGTACTTTTTATTGTAATTTATACATTTTGTATCTTTGTAATAAATCCTGAATTTAGGAGAGGTATGTATGACCTGTCCTTTCTCTTCCTAAAAGCAGCGTTACAGCACAGAAGCGTGCGTGCAATACTGCCACATGTGCCACCCACCGCCTGGCTGACTTCCTGAACAGATCAGGAGGAATGGGCAACAGCAACTTCGTCCCAACCAACGTGGGCGCCAAGGCGTTCGGACGACGAAGGAGAGACAGCCGCATGACAGCACCTATGTGAATGTGTCAACAGGCCTCAGGGATATGGTATGACAACATTCTACACTTCTCTCTCTTCCCACTGCTGTGCCTCTGACTGTCAACCTCTGTCTGTCTCTACTGTATCTCTAATGCTCTTTCCCCAGCCTCTGTCTTTCCACATCGATTCTACTTCAGTACTCTTCAGATAGTCTCTTTGTAACGTTGCCGGCCTTCAAATTTGGTCTGTGTCTTATGGATGACAAGTTGGGAGTAAGAGTTCAGTAGAAAGGAGGATAACCAGTCATTTCCTTCCATTCTCTCTCCCTGCAGAGTATTAGCACTCCAGTGAGACAACAATACATCATGTCCTGAACCAACTACAGACAACTGAAAATGACAACTCTTCACTGTTAAAAAAAACAGCCTTCAAACTACAGGACTAATTTCCTGCATACCTCTTGCATACTCTGTGTTAACGATATTCATTTCTGCTCTATGACCATGAGGAGATAAAACAACCTAGAAAACATTACAACAAAAAATAAAGAACAAACTTCGGTTATGTCTATTTTCACCAGATCATTACTCTATACAAGCCAGTTGGAAGTGAGAATGGCCTTATTGGTTCTTTCCCGTTTTGGCTTAGAGCACATGTACAGTTTGACCCTGAGTCCCCACCCCTCCTCTCTCCTGGGGCAGAGACTACATTCAAGCTCTGCCCCCACAAGCTTCCCTGACCATGGCTGTGTCTTGTGCCTTGATGTAGACCACCTCTTTACATTTCATTAATTGTACAGTATGTTTAAAGAGTGAAAGGAAAAAGATCAAAGAATCTAAATATTGTAACAATTGTGAATCTAAGCAAGATTAAAATGTATTTTAGATACATATGGGTCGGAGTCCTTGTTTTATTCTGCAATGATCTATCTAAGCCCTTAGATCGCAATATCTACTAAGCTAACATATGTAATTGTTTTAAGACGGTCATAAAATTGATCATTTAGCCATTTGATTTTGAATTTTAGGACCCTGTGGGTATAAAAAAAAAAAAATTTTTTTTTTTAATGATTTGATGAAACATTGAATTTGGTATTTACTGCTATAGGCCATACAAACACATTGAATAACACATTTGTATATGGCAAAACAGACAGTCAAAAAAGAAATCATAAGGAATAAGGTTTTGAAGTGTCTGTCCTATATCTGGCAATCTGGTCATGTTATTAGTGGCACATTTTGCCATTTTTACAGCCCGGTATTGGGTTACCTTCAGATGACTCCCCAGAAGCTTGTGTGCTTCGTAGAGCAGAACAACCAACACTTTCGTGTTCGTTTAGTTTGTAGCTCCGACTGTTCGGTCCGGACAGTCAGTTTTGTGAGAAAACCTCTTCGAAATGAGGATGTCCGCAACAGAGAGTTCAGACGACTGCTGTAAAGCTTGTGGATGGTATACGACATTTAACATTCCCAACATGAGCAGTTTCTTATGGTACATGACACTTAACATTACCAACATGAGCAGTTTCTTATGGTACATGACACTTAACATTACCAACATTTACAACGTATCATACTGTATATGTTCAGATCGTCAACATAGCCTTGATCACAATGCAGTGTTCCACATTATATTCCAAAATATTCTTTAATTGAATTTGACCTAATGGTTAAAGAACAAACATCATGCATTTATCCACATTTAAGAAAAGGTATAGAGTATTTATACACTGATATTTCCAGGACAAAAGCAAAAGGCTATTTTAGATACCACAACCACATCCAGGACCATATTGATATTGTTTACTCATTCTTACTCCCTAAACACAACATATGAGTACCAGCGATACAGAGAACGTAGTCTATACCAAACATTATAGTTGTATTCTCCATTGAACATATAAAGACATACTTTTTTCATATTTCATACTGATGTCACCAATAACATGTTAATTGGTTTCAGATCAATAATGACTTTAATAATTGCACATACAGTATAGGTACATATGTTTCAGTAACATAGGCCTATACGTGTGATTTTACACTAGTCTGTGAGTTAGGTATACTGATCTAGAGTATTTTCAGTGTATTTCTGTAGCCAGGTCCACGCCAGCCCTGCCAATGGGATTTACACAGCATCTCCATTAGCTCTGCTTCCCCCCATTTAATCAAACACCCACATGATCTCTCCAAGATACTACACCCCACACAGCTATATCCCATGTCACAGAGCCACACCGCCCGCTGGGATAACTATTCTGTTATATATACATTTACCATGAATAAAGAATAAAGATATTTTCATAGCACAGTTATTTTATTGTTTCAGGTTTAATGCATATTCTCTGTCTGGGTGAATAAAAAGTGCAGTAGTTGACATTGTTAATAATATTTCAGAAATAAAATGGGACTGAGCATAAAAGTAATGAAAAGCTTTGCTGGGATACATTAAACCAAATCGAGGGATGGAAAGAGGCTTACAATCCTTATCAATAGTAGAGCTTCCACATCAGAGTTGTGTATTGGCTTTGTGAGGCAGTGATTTGCATGTAAAATATATTTTGTGGTAAAGATGGCGACAGTTATTCTGACCTCTTGTCAGCAGATTACAGACACAACTCACAAGGCCCACATGATATTTCCTTATTAGCTCCTTTGTGCTTTGTTAAAGGCAGTGGGTCTCCTGGGTCTCTGTGAAGACAGTCTGAGCTGCAGAGCTTCACGCCTGCTTGTCTTCCCTAATTGACGTGTTTGTTCTCCCACTACTTTGACCTCTCTTTTCATCTCCTCTTCTGGGAGAGGAGACTCCAGTTTGTTTTCAGAAGTATCAATTCATTTCAACCCCCTAAGGAGGTCTGCTTAATAAGGCTGTGCTTTTTTTTACACCACCGAATGAATTGTATTATAGTAATGCTAACAGGTTTATCAGCTTTTAATATATCCAGTAGGGAATATTGTAGCATTGTCACGTTCGTTCATAGACGGGTCAGACCAAGGCGCAGCGTGATATGCATACATCTTTATTTTAAACTTAATAAACAACGACAAAACAATAAACCAACGAAACGTATGCTCCCCAATCAGAGACAACGAGCGACAGCTGCCTCTGATTGGGAAACACACCCGGCCAAACATAGAACTACAAAACCTAGATCACAAACATAGAAAATACAACATAGAAAATCACACCCTGACTCAACAAATAAGAGTCCCCAGAGTCAGGGCGTGACAAGCTCCGTCTCCGGGCTCCGGGCGTGACAACGACCTATTCTCCGCCTCCCTGTTAATCCCCTGGTCTGGTCTGGACCTCGGCGCGCTGCTTCCCCTCTCCTTCCTCCCACTATACTCCAAGCCCTGTCTGGACCCTGGTGTGGGAGACCCCGAACCTGGAGAGGGGCTGACGTCTGGGTCTGGACTGGAGCCGCTGACCGGAGCTGGACCGGGCACCGGTGGAGCGGACTGCTCAGGCTCCGGACTGGAGCCGCTGACCGGAGCTGGACTGGGCACCGGTGGAGCAGACTACTCTGGCTCCGGAGTGGAGCCGCTGACCGGATCTGGACTTGACCCCGGTGGAGTGGACTGCTCTGGCTCCGGAGTAGAGCAGCTGACCGGAGCTGGATCAGGCACCGGTGAAGCGGACTGCTCTGGCTCCGGACTGGAGCAGCTGACCGGAGCTGGATCAGGCACCGGTGGAGCGGACTACTCTGGCTCCGGACTGGAGCTGCTGACTGGTGCCGGACCAGGCACCTGTGGAACGGGCACGGGCCATGCCGGACTGGACACACACACCACTGGTCTGGTGCGAGGAGCAGGCACGGGCCGAACCGGACTAGGAACATGCACCACTGGCTTGGTGCGAGGAGCAGGAATGGGCCGGGCCGGACTGGCGACGCGCACCACTAGGTTGGTGCGAGGAGCGGGAACAGGCCGGGCCGGACTGGCGACGCGCACCAATGGCTTGGTGTGAGGAGCAGGAACAGGCCGGGCCGGGCTGGCGACGCGCACCACTGGCTTGGTGCGAGGAGCAGGAACAGGCCGGGCCGGGCTGGGAACACGCACCACTGGCTTGGTGCGAGGAGCAGGAACAGGCCGGGCCGGGCTGGCGACGCGCACCACTGGCTTGGTGCGAGGAGCGGGAACAGGCCGGGACGGACTGGCGACGCGCACCACTGGCTTGGTGCAAGGAGCGGGAACAGGCCGGGACGGACTAGCGACGCGCACCACTGGCTTGGTGCGAGGAGCAGGAACAGGCCGGGCCGGGTTGGCGACGCGCACCACTGGCTTGGTGCGAGGAGCAGGAACAGGCCGGGCCGGGCTGGGAACACGCACCATTGGTTTGGTGCGAGTAGCAGGAACAGGCCGGGCCGGGCTGGCGACGCGCACCACTGGCTTGGTGCGAGGAGCAGGAACAGGCCGGGCCGGACTGGGAACACGCACCACTGGCTTGGTGCGAGGAGCAGGAACGGGCCGTACCGGACTGGGAACACGCACCACTGGTTTGGTGCGGGGAGCAGGCACGGGCCGTACCGGACTGTGGAGGCGGACTGGAGGTCTGAAGCGGAGAGCTGGCACAACCCGTCCTGGCTGGATGCCTACTTCTGCACAGTATGTGTGAGGCATTAGCACAGGATGCACAGGGCTGTGCACGTGCACTGGCGATACAGTACGTAGAACCGGCGCAGGATATGCGGGACCGAGGAGGCGTACTGGAGACCAGGAGCGTTGAGCCGGCACACCCCGTCCTGGCTGGATGCCCATCTTCGCACAGCACGTGCGTGGTGCTAGCACAGGACGTACAGGACTGTGCCGGCACACTGGTGACACAGTACGTAGCTCCGCATAACACCCAGTCACACGCTTCCTTTCGTGAGTACGGGGAGTTGGCTCTGCTCTAACACTAGGCTTCTTCCTCAACCGGCGTCCTCTGTGTTGCCGTTGCTCCTCTCCTGCCTGGGCATCTACCTTCGCCCATGGTCCTTTCCCCACAAATATCTCCTCCCACGACCACATCTTCCCCACCTGTGTCCAGGGTGTCCGGTCCTCCTGGGCACGCTGCTTGGTCCGTGTTTGGGTGGGATCTTCTGTCACGTTCGTTCATAGACGGGTCAGACCAAGGCGCAGCGTGATATGCATACATGTTTATTTTAAACTTAATAAACAACGACAAAACAATAAACCAACGAAACGTGACGTCCAAAGGTAACACACAACAAACCTCACACGGAACAAGATCCCACAACACCTAATTGCCAATAGGCTGCCTAAGTATGCTCCCCAATCAGAGACAACGAGCGACAGCTGCCTCTGATTGGGAAACACACCCGGCCAAACATAGAACTACAAAACCTAGATCACAAACATAGAAAATACAACATAGAAAATCACACCCTGACTCAACAAATAAGAGTCCCCAGAGTCAGGGCGTGACAAGCATGGCATTAGAGCTAGCAAAGCTGTTGATTTGTATGAACTACATGTATCTGTATCATGGATAATACTACAGTACATGGAAGTTGTATATGGATGTATGCTGACCTGTGCATTGTGTTGCGTTGGAGTCCTGTGCAGAATGTACGTCATATACAACACACAGTGCATACTATAGGTCTGTTTTCCCGTCATCTGTATTACAAATAGCTCTCATTCTGTGTTTCATCATTCTCCCATAATCATAATCTTCTGCAACAACAACAGCCATCACAGGTGTTGTCCTTACTTCACCCTGGTGGTGAAATGTATCCCATCCAGGGAGCTGAGGCTTTGTTGATTAACCTGGCTGCTCTCATATCATAGTAGTGACTCAGTTCATAATATGACTCTGCTTCATCTCTAATGCCCCATCTATCCCTCCATCCCTCCATCCCTCTATCCCTCCATCCCTCCATCCCTCTAGCCCTCCATCCCTCCATCCCTCCATCCCTCCATTATTCCATCCCTTCAACCCTCCATTCCTCTATTCCTCATATTTCTATAGTTTTATAGGTTATTGTGCTGCAGATGCTTTACCACCTCCGCTTCCATTATAATTTGTCAGCTGACAGTCAACAGGTCCTAACTGTTTCAGGGATGAATTCCTCTATATCTATGTAATGGCTTGTATCCTCATTTATCGGGGTAATTCATGTGCAACTATCATCTTTCTTTCTCATTGAGCTCATCTTAGCCATGAAATAGAGCTCATCTCATTGATCTCATCTCTGTTCCTCTGAGGTAACCATCCCATCCCATTTGATGGTGCTGCCTCATATGAGGGATGCCTTTTCTCTAACAAAATATGGTTTTGACAACCTAGGCTTTGGATTGAACGTGGCCGACTAAATATATAATGCAACATGATGCTTGCTATATCAATCCATGGTGTCTACTGAGAAATAGGAACAATCCTTGGCATCAAACATGATTCAACAGCACAATCCGGAACCAATGTCAACAGGATCTCTTCTCACTTTTTTATCGCTACAGGATAGTGTTGAGGTGATTTATTTATTTCCCTCAGTTATACAATCAGACATATACAGAACTGATACCTGGAGACTTTTACCTCACAAATATTACAACACAGTTGGAATATGACTACAGGTATGTTAACTGTGACAGCAGCTTCAAGATGCATACTGTCATTGTAGACAATCGGTAACGTCACTGAGGCATTGACTCACAGGAGAGTGGAATGGACACAGAAACAGTTCTGCAATTATAATACTTTTTTTAATGTTCCTTTATTATTTTCCCCTAACCCTACCACCCCTCCCCTAATTGGAGGAAACTAATGGACAACAACACTTAGGCTTCTACTTCCAGCTTATACATACTGTACTATATACATTTTACGGACACAGTATATTTTACATTAGTTATCTTTTGTTTGTTTTTAGTCCCACCCTTCAGCTACCCTCAACCCCTCCCCTCAAATCTCTGAACGCCATCCAGTTTTGATTTCTATTTGCCATATATTTTTCACTAAAGTTCTGAACATTTCTATTCTCATAGTTTCTACAGATTGTAAATTAAACATTTTTGCAAAGAGTATTATTATATTATTGATCGATTGACTATGACTTTTCAAATCACCCAGCAGTTGTCAGGAGGTCAGTGTGATGTGGTAGGACGAAGTCAGGCGCAGGACACAGAGCTAATCGAAAACGTACTTTACTCATAGGTAACGTAAAAAACATAACCTCTACGCAGGGAGGAACAAACCCGCTCACCAGACGACAACCAAACATGAACAAACACGCACAAAACACAGTGGGAGCCAGAGGGTTAAATAGGGAAGAAATCAATACATAATGGGAACCAGGTGTGAACAATAAAGACAAAACAAGTAGAACACAGAAACATAGATCGGTAGCAGCTAGTACTCCGGCGACGACGAACGCCGAAGCCTGCCTGAGCAAGGAGGAGGAGCAGCCTCGGCTGAATCCGTGACAGCAGTGCTATTTGCAGAGTTAGCTCCAGGTAAATGTTGCAATTCTTCAGCCATTCCTGAACCTGCGACCAAAAACAAGCTACATATGGACAGTACCAAAACTGATTCTGTCTCTTCACAGCAAAATCTGCAGAGCTGGGATGGTTGTATCCCCCATATATATAACATTCTATTGGTTGCAAGAATTTTGTATAATAATTGTAATTGAAAAACTCGTAAGTTTTGAATTAGCTGTTGTTTTGCGTATCAGTTCATAAACCATGTGCCATGGAATCGGTACAGTGCTGCAACTTTTTAGAGTTATGGGTAAACACTTTTTGAGAAGATGTATGTCGAGGCCTGGTACCTTTTACATCCACAAAGACATATGACACGTTAGCTAGCTGGATATACTGTGATTGGTTGTCTTTGAGGCTAGAAAGATGAGGGTGGACATGCATTGAGACAAGCAGAAGCTGCCTCTACTGTCTGTTATAGTGTACACACCTTACACTTATGCAGAGACATTTCCATTATTCCATTATTGTGAGCACAATGCTAAAGTCTAATATTATCAGTCATTACACAGACAAGAAAATAATATTATTTTCACCCAAATTTGAGGCTATGGGATCTGGAACCATGGTGCTTCTGGAGTCTTGATTGAAATCGACTCAGTAGTTTGAATCTGAGTGTAAAAGTTTATCTACGATGCACAAGTCAGTGAGTAAGTCAACACGCAAATCAGAGCACCAAATCAGAGCACCAAATCAGAGCACCAGAAATGGAGGAACATTACCTGAGTATTCTGGAATTATAGATGGTTATTCAAGGTAATGGTGTCTAAAGTACAAACTACAAAATCAATATCCCCAACAATGGATGTACACTAGCATTGTCTCCTGTTAATGTTACAGTGTGGAAAAAAATTGATACAACCTCATAATTACTCAGTGAGATGTACAGTCCCGTTTCGTAAAAGAGCCTTGTAAAATGGACATACAGTATGTGCTAATTGGACCATTTACTGTAAACAGCAATGCTGTAATTTCTCTACCGCAGGATATCATTAGCTAAATGGGCCACTATAAGTCTTCACCTCCATGCCTCACTGTTGGAGAATAGAAATATCTAAACTGGATCGATCAGTAAAGAAGGCAGAATTAAGTTGCGAGCACTTAAGAGCATCAAGCTGAGGAGCCATTGAGTGGAAGGCAGCCAATGAATTAGAACATAACAAATATGATTATTCTGTCTGGCTGGACACTGTTACTGCAGCTTATTAATAAGATGCACATTTCCTAACACAGGCCTAGACCATTACTCCTAAAACAAACTTATACATACAAACAATAACTTACAGACACACACAAACAATAACTACATCTCATCTGCCAAGACCTGAATGCTTGGTCAGACAGACGGATAAAAAGTAAGTTTACATTGTAATACTTCTGACATCCAACTTTCTAGCTCACTTTCAGACCATTCTCTTTAACCTCTATGGGATCGGTGTCCTGTATATTGGACGGTTGAGCTAACGTGCGCTACTGTGATTAGCATTACTGTTGTAAGTAACAGAAAACTTTCCAGGACATAGACATGTCTTATATGGGCAGAAAGCTTAAATTCTTGTTAATTGAACTGCACTGTCCAATTTACAGTAGCTATTACAGTGGAAAAAAAAAATTTATCACGGCAACTGGTTTGAGACATTCACCTCTGAAGGTAAATTTGTCATCCTAAGGGTCCCAGAGATAAAATGTAGCATAGTTTTGTTTGATAAAATTCATTGTTATATTCTGCTGTCTCTGGCTCCACACCCACCCCGCCCAGCCATCTAGATGTGTGAAAGTTTGTGTATAAGCTAATGATCCATCGTGTATGACATTCCTGGGAGTGTGTAAACTTACATTTTGTATTACCATATCATTTTTGTATGTTCTCTATAGTTATGTACTTGAAAATGTATCAATTGACCAATTCGGCACATTTGGGCAGACTTGATACAAAATAGTCCAATATTGCAATGCTTCACTGGATCAATCTGAAACGTTGCACACACACGGCTGCCATCTAGTGGCCCAAATCTCAATTGCGCCTAAACTGCAATATTATATTGTGGCCTTTCTCTTGCATTTCAAAGATGATGAAAAAACAAACAAACAAAAAACATGTTTTTTGTTTGTATTATCTTTTACCAGATCTAATGTGCTATATTCTCCTACATTAATTTCACATTTCCACAAACTTCAAAGTGTTTCCTTTCAAATGGTATCAAGAATATGCATGTCCTTGCTTCAGGTCCTGAGCTACAGGCAGTTAGATTTGGGTATGTCGTTTTAGGTGAAAATTGAAAAAAGGGTCAGATCCTTAAGAGGTTAATCTATCCCTCGAAAGAAAATACCATTGCCTTTAATTGGTGCTGTAACAGCAAACACACTTTAGCTTCTGTAAAGTCTATGCTGGTCCCTATGCAACAGTGATCTGTATAACAACATGGATATACTGTATGTCTGTAGTTATAGAGCATACAGCATGGGGCATTGTAAGATGCATGTGGCTCTAATGATGTTGACTCAAACATAATGACACCAATGATGAGGAGATGAATGATCAAAAGTGCACTTCTCCCCCTTGTCTGTGTACTATGGTAAAATGTGATTATGTTTGGTCGTGCAGATCTCAACCATACTGTGTGTTTTAGTTGACACTGAGGGGAAGACAAATGTATGATAATTGTGGAATCATGTCATCCTGAGCTTGGTGGATAGCCTGACCGCCATACCACATCTCTCACTGCAATCATCCTGGGTCATCCAGGGGTTTCTAATACTCTCAGTCGTCCTAAAAGGAGTCCTATTAAAAAGTCCTACTTTATTTGATACATTATTTGTTTTCTATTTTCAGCAGAATAATTGAAACCACTGTTAGCTACTCTAATAATATTCATAACAATATTTAAACTCTCTAAAACAAGTGAGTGGCCAAGTGGTCTTCTCAATGAGTGGGAGTCTGAAGCTTATCAACGTAACTGTGTAGTATTGGCTCCTTCAGCTCTGCTTCTATACTGGTTGGCTGTAGATAATTGTTTTGATTGAAGCAGAACATGGAGCACATCTTCTAACGAGATCAGAAGAGGAATATATCAAAGTTAATATTAGTAAGCCCATCTTTCCTGAATGGGACTGAGGGGCAGCTTGGGAGCGGAAAAAATATATTTATTTTTCATGTTGGTATCTGTAACTAGTTTTTATAGAAAATGAAATGGACACTTTGGCCCAAAACCAGATGACACATTGCAGGCTGGCTACACAAACAGGAACAACATAAATTCCAGTTGAAATGGGTGGTACAAATGTATTGTGAAATGTATCAGTTAACATCCAGAAATAATACATTGATCTGTTTTCAATATTTTATTATTTTGGGGTGGGTAGTCTAAGATGTTAGAGTGAATTATTATGAAAGCTGTAGACAGAAAATACAGATTTTCTCTTATTTACAGCATCTAAAAACTGTCATACCTGTTTGTCAGTGTCTTCGTGGAGAATATACGTAGGCATGCTTGGGAAAACGAGATGAATAATGATGTATTTTCTTCCTTGTAAAGCCAAAGTATAGGCTCTATGAAAGTGACATGAATAGGAATATTATGAGATGTTTACAACATGTCCCTGTTTCACAGACACATAAAATCATTATTACTGAGACTCAATAAAACCAGGGACATTTTACCTCAAATGCATTCCCTATTTCACCAGGCCCCTTCAATGCTAACAGGGTGACAGCTTACAGTGTAGAATTGCAATGGTTCAGTGGATAAAATGGGATTGTGTTTTTGATACCATCTTCAACTTAACGCTACTGAGTCCATACAGAGTGGCTATCAACACAAGCCCATGCAACTCAACTGAATGTAATCCCAGTGAAACTAAAGTCTCATTAGACCTGAGCTCTGCATGGAGGACCTAGCCACATCACTTCCTGTTCAATAAAATAACACATGTCCATTCCAAACTGTAATTGGTTTGTTCAGATTTACTTAAAAACCTTTTTGGATTTATTGAGAATGGATTCATGTTGCGATTGTGGCATTGCTTCAATGAAATATTGTTCTTAATGTGAAGTTCACAAGAAATCCTCTGGTTCTTCATATATATCGGTGGACATACTATTGATATGTGTTTTTCTCTAACCTATTGTTTATTAAACACCTACTGTTATAAATCATCGATATTTTCTGTGCTCTTTTAATATAAAAAATATTTGTTATGTATTATCATCCAGATGCTATTGATGAATTTATAATTCTTCTTTTTTATGCATGCAGCTGTTAAATTTATGTTAATGCTCCACAGATTATGAGTTAGTTACTGAAAGAGATGTGGCCTCAATAAGTCTCCTCACATCTGTCTGGCTACTTACTGCAAATTGAGAAATGATTACTAACTCAAAAAAAGAAGAAACTGTATTATGAGGCCAAAATCAATGATATAAAAAATGATGGAAAAAAACTTTAGTACTTTAATAAATGATGGGCAGAAAACAAATTCAACTCCATCTTTCAGCTGAGATCAGATAGCTTATTCATCTCGAAATCATTTGATGTTTGCCAATTAATTTAACCTCTTAGGGATCTACTTTTTTTCAATTTTCCCTAAAATGACCTCCAAAATCTCTTCCTTGGACCTGAAGCAAGGATATCCATATTCTAGATACCATTTGAAACGCTTTGAAGTTTGTGAAATGTAAATTAATGTAGGTTTTTCACATTAAGATCTGATAAAAATAATACAAACAAAAAAAATGTGTTTTCTATTTTTTTCTGTTCCATCATCTTTAAATCAATAAAGTCCACAATATCATTTCCAATTTAGATTTTAGCCAGTAGATGACAGCCGTGTGTGTGCATAGTTTCAGATTGATCCAGGGATTGCAATATTGACTATTTTTATCAAGTCTCCAAATGTGCCGAATTTCATTATTTTTCAATACTTACTATAAAATCCAAAAATGATATGATTAAAATGTAAGTTTACCCCTCCTAAATGTCCTTCCATGATATCATTAGCTTATACCAACTTTCACACATCTAGATACTGGTGGTGGGTGTGAGAGCACAGAGTATACAATTATTTTATAAACTATCTACATTTGATCTCTGATTGGATAAATCACTTCTATTCTTATTTACTCATATTTACCTTCTATTTTTTGTTGTTTCACTCTCCTCAAACAATAGCATTTTTTTCCTCTATGATAGCTACTGACGTTGCAGTTCAATTAACAAAATTTACTTTCTGCCCATATAAACATGTCTATGTCCTGGAAAGTTTTTCTGTTACTTACAACACTCATGCTAATCACATTAGCTCACGTTACTCGTCCTTTCCTCATAGAGGTTAATGATTTTAATTAAGTGAACTTAGTCATCCAATAACAAACTGCGCTATCATTCATATAATATTAAAAAGCATTGCAAGTTTGACTTTTAAAGTTAGTGTGGGAGTGAATTCCTCTGCATTACACTTTTTGAAAGCTACTAGGATGTAGCTCACTCTATATCTCCCTCCCTATCTGTCTTCTTGAATCTGAGCCTGAGTTTGTCCTACCTAGGGACCTAAGTCATTCCGTACCCAATTTAACCCTTTTCTACCAACCTATCAGCTTGCTCCAGCTCTTAGTAATGTTGAAAAAAATGGTGTTTACCATACAATGTATCTTCTCTGTAAACAAATTAAAAAATACTTTCAGCATGCTTATAGAGGGCACTCATCTTTACTGCACTGAACAAATACTGATATTGTTAAAAATGATAATAATAAGATTGTGGGAGCTGTACTGTTATTTCGTCACCTTTATTTTCCTTTTTAAAACTTATGTGTTATGCTTTTCTCCTTTGTGATTCAGAGCTATCTAATCTAATTAAACTCAGAGGTTTTCTTTAATGGAGCTTCTCTAATGCTCAAACATTAAGTGTGGTTCGCCAGCTCTCTATACCCTCTACCTCTTTTCAATTTTATACCAATACCTGCCACTGCATTAAACAAGCATGTGTTCCATTATGCTATATTCCATTCTAACTAATTCCTGCTTAAGTTGCATCTGTTTCTAACTAATATTTATTTATCATTCCTATTCACCTCAGCTGAATCTGGTAATGAATTGTGCTGTTAACAGTTGGGATACTAATTATTTGGTATTACTTTTTAAATCTTGCATGTCCAAGCCCATATATTCTAAATTATTCTCTCTGCTTTTTTACACCACACTCCCTAAAGCAAGTCCTGGCTCTAGTTTTAACCCATATTGATTATTTCATGTTCAAGCTCCAAAAAAAACCGTCTCGCTGTTCCAGAACAGAGTGGCACTCTTCCTATTCATTGTAATCAGAGGGCTAAATAATTAATTATCTCCCATCTCTCCTGTCTAAGAGTTATTACGCCATCTCACTTTCGTCGCCATTACCAGTTGTTTTTCTTTCCATCTCGAATAACACTGTTTGCATTTGCTCCTCTCCCTTCACTATACCTACCTATTGCTGTTTGGCTGGTTCTTATTGTACTATTTCACTGTAGAGCCATCCCGCTCTCCCTCACTCCTTTTCCCACCCATACACCCCTCAATCGGTATGCCTCCGTGATCTACCTTTCATCGTTACCCAATGATGTGCCACCTCCACTTACTCATATCCTTCCAAATCCTTGTCTTACATAATCTAATCTATCTCCCATTCTTTTTTTCTTTAAGTTCTTAACCTTTACCTTCCTTATTCTATTCCTCCTTTGTTCCTCTGTTATGTTACTGCCCTGTAGCCCCATTATCCTCCCTTTCCCCGCCTATCATTTGTTGACTTCTGTAACCGTAAAAGCCATGATTCTTCATTCAACATCAAACTCCTCCTTTTTTTTCTGCTTTTCTCTTCCAACCCTGTTTCTAGTTCATTTCTGAATCCTAGCTTAAAGGCCACCAAAAATGCAGAAATGTCCATCCCGGGTTACAACATTTTCCGTCTAGATATGCAAAGGGGGCAGGTTGCAATCTATTATAGAATATGCAGAGCTCTATCATACTATCCAGGTCTGTGCCCAAACAGTTTGAGCTTCTACTTCTAAAAATCCACCTTTCCAGAAATAAGTCTCTCACTGTTGCAGCTTCCTCAGACCCCCTCCATCCCAGTTGTCCCTGACACCATTTTCTCCCCCCATTTCTAGTTATCTCTTTACCTACTTATCTTCTCCTACAATCTACTTCCTCATCTCCCCCAAATGATCAAAACCTACAGGCTCAACCCTACCCTTTTACCTATAAATCACCCCCTTTTCAATCTCATCACTCCTCATTCCTTCCTTGGTCCCGTCCCACCACTCCTCATCCCTTCAAGCGCTCCCTAAAACACTTCACACCTTTCTAATTGACCTAGCCGGGTATCCTGATATTTGACCTCATTCCTCATAATCCTATTTCTTCAAAGTACTTTCCTCTCCATCTTAAATTACATGCCCCCATTCAAAATTCAACTAAAACATATCCTGGTTCTCCCCACTTGACTTCCCTTAACAAACACAAAAATCCTTACTCATTAGCATCGAACAGCCCCGCGATAATGCAACTTTTCAGGAAGTCAGAACCAATTCACAATCAGTTAGGAAGCAAAGGCTAGCTTTTTCAAACAGAAATTTGCATCCTATAGCACTAACTCCAAAAAGTTTTGGGACACTGTAAAGTCCATGAAATAAAACACCACTCCTCCCAGCTACCCCCCTCACTGTGAAACACTTTCACCACCATAAATCTCAATATTTCATCATTTTGCTCGGCTGGCCATACTTTCCACCTGCACTACCCTATCCCAGCCACCATTCACCCTCCGCTGCAACTTGCCCATGCCCCCTGCTTCTCCTTCACCCAAAATTCAGATACCTGATGTCCTGAAAACTGCTAAATCTGACCCCTACAAATCAGCCTGGGCTAACAATATACCTTTCTTTCTAAAATTATATTTCCACCTATTACTACTGTTCAACCTGTCTTTCGTATCATCTAATCCCCAAGATTGAAAGCTGCGCGATCATCCCCCTCTTCGGGGGTGCGCTCCTAATCAAACTCTTACAACCTATATCCACTCCCTGCTTTAAATTTTCCAGTTAACAACAATCCCACCTTTCCAATTCCTATCAATCTGGTTTCCGCGCTGGTCCTACTGAGTCACCTCACCCTCAAGGTCACTACGATATAATTACCCGCTGATCATAAGACATACTGTGCAGCCGTCTATATAATACCTGGCCAAGGCTTTTGACTCTATCAATCCCGCATTCTTGTTGGCGCAGACTAAATAGCCTTGGTTTCTCAAATGAACTGCCTTCCTGGTTCACCAACTACTTCTCAGATGGTTCATTTCCAAATCGGAGGGCCTGTTGTCTGACCTCTCTATAGAGGTGCCACAGGGGTTCAATTCTCGGCCACTCTATTCTCTGTTATATCATATTCCTCTTGCTGCTTACTCTCAATCCACTCTCCAACATCACCATTTTGTAAACATCCTGCCCTTCATTACACTGTGTTAACAAATCCTCTAACAATCAACCTTCAATGCCACTCCAACTACGTCCTTCCGTGCCTCCAACTGCTCTTACTAGTAAAACTAAATCATGTCTTCCTGTTCACCCAGCCACGCCCGAGCTAAAATCACTACTCTCCGAGCGGGTCTGACT